>NW_027214065.1:0-37500 GCF_042767895.1 Penaeus vannamei | reverse complement strand
AAATTTAACCAGGAGACTCCAAATTTCGTTTTCTCACATAAACTTGATCGTAAATCACTCTAATCCACGATAGGTTACAGTACCTGCAATTTGGAGAGGTTAGGTTAGGTTACGTTGGTTAGGTTAGGTTAGGTTAGGTTAGGTTAGGTTAGGTTAGGTTAGGTTAGGTTAGGCTCAAATTTAACCAGGAGACTCCAAATTTCGTTTTCTCACATAAAAATGATCGTAAATCACTCTAATCCACGATAGGTTACAGTACCTGCAATTTGGGGAGGTTAGGTTAGGTTAAGTTGGTTAGGTTAGGTTAGGTTAGGTTAGGTTAGGTTAGGTTAGGTTAGGCTCAAATTTAACCAGGAGACTCCAAATTTCGTTTTCTCACATAAACTTGATCATAAATCACTCTAATCCACGATAGGTTACAGTACCTGCAATTTGGGGAGGTTAGGTTAGGTTACGTTGGTTAGGTTAGGTTAGGTTAGGTTAGGTTAGGTTAGGCTCAAATTTAACCAGGAGACTCCAAATTTCGTTTTCTCGCATAAACTTGATCGTAAATCACTCTAATCCACGATAGGTTACAGTACCTGCAATTTGGGGAGGTTAGGTTAGTTTACCTTGGTTAGGTTAGGTTAGGTTAGGTTAGGTTAGGCTCAAATTTAACCAGGAGACTCCAAATTTCGTTTTCTCACATAAACGTGATCGTAAATCACTCTTATCCACACTAGGTTACAGTACCTGCAATTTGGGGAGGTTAGGTTAGGTTACGTTGGTTAGGTTAGGTTAGGTTAGGTTAGGTTAGGCTCAAATTTAACCAGGAGACTCCAAATTTCGTTTTCTCACATAAACTTGATCGTAAATCACTCTAATCCACGATAGGTTACAGTACCTGCAATTTGGGGAGGTTAGGTTAGGTTACGTTGGTTAGGTTAGGTTAGGTTAGGTTAGGTTAGGTTAGGTTAGGCTCAAATTTAACCAGGAGACTCCAAATTTCGTTTTCTCACATAAACTTGATCATAAATCACTCTAATCCACGATAGGTTACAGTACCTGCAATTTGGGGAGGTTAGGTTAGGTTACGTTGGTTATGTTAGGTTGGGTTAGGTTAGGTTAGGTTAGGTTAGGTTAGGTTAGGTTAGGCTCAAATTTAACCAGGAGACTCCAAATTTCGTTTTCTCACATAAACTTGATCGTAAATCACTCTAATCCACGATAGGTTACAGTACCTGCAATTTGGGGAGGTTAGGTTAGGTTACGTTGGTTAGGTTAGTTTAGGTTAGGTTAGGTTAGGCTCAAATTTAACCAGGAGACTCCAAATTTCGTTTTCTCACATAAACTTGATCGTAAATCACTCTAATCCACGATAGGTTACAGTACCTGCAATTTGGGGAGGTTAGGTTAGTTAACGTTGGTTAGGTTAGGTTAGGTTAGGTTAGGTTAGGTTAGGTTAGGCTCAAATTTAACCAGGAGACTCCAAATTTCGTTTTCTCACATAAACTTGATCGTAAATCACTCTAATCCACGATAGGTTACAGTACCTGCAATTTGGGGAGGTTAGGTTAGGTTACGTTGGTTAGGTTAGGTTAGGTTAGGTTAGGTTAGGTTAGGTTAGGTTAGGCTCAAATTTAACCAGGAGACTCCAAATTTCGTTTTCTCACATAAACTTGATCGTAAATCACTCTAATCCACGATAGGTTACAGTACCTGCAATTTGGGGAGGTTAGGTTAGGTTACGTTGGTTAGGTTAGGTTAGGTTAGGTTAGGTTAGGTTAGGTTAGGTTAGGTTAGGTTAGGCTCAAATTTAACCAGGAGACTCCAAATTTCGTTTTCTCACATAAACTTGATCGTAAATCACTCTAATCCACGATAGGTTACAGTACCTGCAATTTGGGGAGGTTAGGTTAGGTTACGTTGGTTAGGTTAGGTTAGGTTAGGTTAGGTTAGGTTAGGTTAGGTTAGGTTAGGCTCAAATTTAACCAGGAGACTCCAAATTTCGTTTTCTCACATAAACTTGATCGTAAATCACTCTAATCCACGATAGGTTACAGTACCTGCAATTTGGGGAGGTTAGGTTAGGTTACGTTGGTTAGGTTAGGTTAGGTTAGGTTAGGTTAGGTTAGGTTAGGTTAGGCTCAAATTTAACCAGGAGACTCCAAATTTCGTTTTCTCACATAAACTTGATCGTAAATCACTCTAATCCACGATAGGTTACAGTACCTGCAATTTGGGGAGGTTAGGTTAGGTTACGTTGGTTAGGTTAGGTTAGGTTAGGTTAGGTTAGGTTAGGTTAGGTTAGGCTCAAATTTAACCAGGAGACTCCAAATTTCGTTTTCTCACATAAACTTGATCGTAAATCACTCTAATCCACGATAGGTTACAGTACCTGCAATTTGGGGAGGTTAGGTTAGGTTACGTTGGTTAGGTTAGGTTAGGTTAGGTTAGGTTAGGTTAGGTTAGGCTCAAATTTAACCAGGAGACTCCAAATTTCGTTTTCTCACATAAACTTGATCGTAAATCACTCTAATCCACGATAGGTTACAGTACCTGCAATTTGGGGAGGTTAGGTTAGGTTACGTTGGTTGGTTAGGTTAGGTTAGGTTAGGTTAGGTTAGGTTAGGTTAGGTTAATCTCAAATTAAACTAGGAGACTCCAAATTTCGTTTTCTCACATAAACTTGATCGTAAATCACTCTAATCCACGATAGGTTACAGTACCTGCAATTTGGGGAGGTTAGGTTAGGTTACGTTGGTTAGGTTAGGTTAGGTTAGGTTAGGTTAGGTTAGGCTCAAATTTAACCAGGAGACTCCAAATTTCGTTTTCTCACATAAACTTGATCGTAAATCACTCTAATCCACGATAGGTTACAGTACCTGCAATTTGGGGAGGTTAGGTTAGGTTACGTTGGTTAGGTTAGGTTAGGTTAGGTTAGGTTAGGTTAGGTTAGGTTAGGCTCAAATTTAACCAGGAGACTCCAAATTTCGTTTTCTCACATAAACTTGATCCTAAATCACTCTAATCCACGATAGGTTACAGTACCTGCAATTTGGGGAGGTTAGGTTAGGTTACGTTGGTTAGGTTAGGTTAGGTTAGGTTAGGTTAGGTTAGGCTCAAATTTAACCAGGAGACTCCAAATTTCGTTTTCTCACATAAACTTGATCGTAAATCACTCTAATCCACGATAGGTTACAGTACCTGCAATTTGGGGAGGTTAGGTTAGGTTACGTTGGTTAGGTTAGGTTAGGTTAGGTTAGGTTAGGTTAGGCTCAAATTTAACCAGGAGACTCCAAATTTCGTTTTCTCACATAAACTTGATCGTAAATCACTCTAATCCACGATAGGTTACAGTACCTGCAATTTGGGGAGGTTAGGTTAGGTTACGTTGGTTAGGTTAGGTTAGGTTAGGTTAGGTTAGGTTAGGTTAGGTTAGGCTCAAATTTAACCAGGAGACTCCAAATTTCGTTTTCTCACATAAACTTGATCGTAAATCACTCTAATCCACGATAGGTTACAGTACCTGCAATTTGGGGAGGTTAGGTTAGGTTACGTTGGTTAGGTTAGGTTAGGTTAGGTTAGGTTAGGTTAGGCTCAAATTTAACCAGGAGACTCCAAATTTCGTTTTCTCACATAAACTTGATCGTAAATCACTCTAATCCACGATAGGTTACAGTACCTGCAATTTGGGGAGGTTAGGTTAGGTTACGTTGGTTAGGTTAGGTTAGGTTAGGTTAGGTTAGGTTAGGCTCAAATTTAACCAGGAGACTCCAAATTTCGTTTTCTCACATAAACTTGATCGTAAATCACTCTAATCCACGATAGGTTACAGTACCTGCAATTTGGGGAGGTTAGGTTAGGTTACGTTGGTTAGGTTAGGTTAGGTTAGGTTAGGTTAGGTTAGGTTAGGTTAGGCTCAAATTTAACCAGGAGACTCCAAATTTCGTTTTCTCACATAAACTTGATCGTAAATCACTCTAATCCACGATAGGTTACAGTACCTGCAATTTGGGGAGGTTAGGTTAGGTTACGTTGGTTAGGTTAGGTTAGGTTAGGTTAGGTTAGGTTAGGTTAGGTTAGGCTCAAATTTAACCAGGAGACTCCAAATTTCGTTTTCTCACATAAACTTGATCGTAAATCACTCTAATCCACGATAGGTTACAGTACCTGCAATTTGGGGAGGTTAGGTTAGGTTACGTTGGTTAGGTTAGGTTAGGTTAGGTTAGGTTAGGCTCAAATTTAACCAGGAGACTCCAAATTTCGTTTTCTCACATAAAATTGATCGTAAATCACTCTAATCCACGATAGGTTACAGTACCTGCAATTTGGGGAGGTTAGGTTAGGTTACGTTGGTTAGGTTAGGTTAGGTTAGGTTAGGTTAGGTTAGGTTAGGCTCAAATTTAACCAGGAGACTCCAAATTTCGTTTTCTCACATAAACTTGATCGTAAATCACTCTAATCCACGATAGGTTACAGTACCTGCAATTTGGGGAGGTTAGGTTAGGTTACGTTAGGTTAGGTTAGGTTAGGTTAGGTTAGGTTCGGTTAGGTTAGGCTCAAATTTAACCAGGAGACTCCAAATTTCGTTTTCTCACATAAACTTGATCGTAAATCACTCTAATCCACGATAGGTTACAGTACCTGCAATTTGGGGAGGTTAGGTTAGGTTACGTTGGTTAGGTTAGGTTAGGTTAGGTTAGGTTAGGCTCAAATTTAACCAGGAGACTCCAAATTTCGTTTTCTCACATAAACTTGATCGTAAATCACTCTAATCCACGATAGGTTACAGTACCTGCAATTTGGGGAGGTTAGGTTAGGTTACGTTGGTTAGGTTAGGTTAGGTTAGGTTAGGTTAGGTTAGGTTAGGTTAGGTTAGGTTAGGTTAGGCTCAAATTTAACCAGGAGACTCCAAATTTCGTTTTCTCACATAAACTTGATCGTAAATCACTCTAATCCACGATAGGTTACAGTACCTGCAATTTGGGGAGGTTAGGTTAGGTTACGTTGGTTAGGTTAGGTTAGGTTAGGTTAGGTTAGGTTAGGTTAGGTTAGGCTCAAATTTAACCAGGAGACTCCAAATTTCGTTTTCTCACATAAACTTGATCGTAAATCACTCTAATCCACGATAGGTTACAGTACCTGCAATTTGGGGAGGTTAGGTTAGGTTACGTTGGTATGGTTAGGTTAGGTTAGGTTAGGTTAGGTTAGGTTAGGTTAGGCTCAAATTTAACCAGGAGACTCCAAATTTCGTTTTCTCACATAAACTTGATCGTAAATCACTCTAATCCACGATAGGTTACAGTACCTGCAATTTGGGGAGGTTAGGTTAGGTTACGTTGGTTAGGTTAGGTTAGGTTAGGTTAGGTTAGGTTAGGTTAGGTTAGGCTCAAATTTAACCAGGAGACTCCAAATTTCGTTTTCTCACATAAACTTGATCGTAAATCACTCTAATCCACGATAGGTTACAGTACCTGCAATTTGGGGAGGTTAGGTTAGGTTACGTTGGTTAGGTTAGGTTAGGTTAGGTTAGGTTAGGTTAGGTTAGGTTAGGTTAGGTTAGGTTAGGTTAGGCTCAAATTTAACCAGGAGACTCCAAATTTCGTTTTCTCACATAAACTTGATCGTAAATCACTCTAATCCACGATAGGTTACAGTACCTGCAATTTGGGGAGGTTAGGTTAGGTTACGGTTAGGTTAGGTTAGGTTAGGTTAGGTTAGGTTAGGTTAGGTTAGGCTCAAATTTAACCAGGAGACTCCAAATTTCGTTTTCTCACATAAACTTGATCGTAAATCACTCTAATCCACGATAGGTTACAGTACCTGCAATTTGGGGAGGTTAGGTTAGGTTACGTTGGTTAGGTTAGGTTAGGTTAGGTTAGGTTAGGTTAGGTTAGGTTAGGCTCAAATTTAACCAAGAGACTCCAAATTTTGTTTTCTCACATAAACTTGATCGTAAATCACTCTAATCCACGATAGGTTACAGTACCTGCAATTTGGGGAGGTTAGGTTAGGTTACGTTGGTTAGGTTAGGTTAGGTTAGGTTAGGTTAGGTTAGGTTAGGTTAGGCTCAAATTTAACCAGGAGACTCCAAATTTCGTTTTCTCACATAAACTTGATCGTAAATCACTCTAATCCACGATAGGTTACAGTACCTGCAATTTGGGGAGGTTAGGTTAGGTTACGTTGGTTAGGTTAGGTTAGGTTAGGTTAGGTTAGGTTAGGCTCAAATTTAACCAGGAGACTCCAAATTTCGTTTTCTCACATAAACTTGATCGTAAATCACTCTAATCCACGATAGGTTACAGTACCTGCAATTTGGGGAGGTTAGGTTAGGTTATGTTGGTTAGGTTAGGTTAGGTTAGGTTAGGTTAGGTTAGGTTAGGTTAGGCTCAAATTTAACCAGGAGACTCCAAATTTCGTTTTCTCACATAAACTTGATCGTAAATCACTCTAATCCACGATAGGTTACAGTACCTGCAATTTGGGGAGGTTAGGTTAGGTTAGGTTAGGTTAGGTTAGGTTAGGTTAGGTTAGGTTAGGTTAGGTTAGGCTCAAATTTAACCAGGAGACTCCAAATTTCGTTTTCTCACATAAACTTGATCGTAAATCACTCTAATCCACGATAGGTTACAGTACCTGCAATTTGGGGAGGTTAGGTTAGGTTACGTTGGTTAGGTTAGGTTAGGTTAGGTTAGGTTAGGTTAGGTTAGGTTAGGCTCAAATTTAACCAGGAGACTCCAAATTTCGTTTTCTCACATAAACTTGATCGTAAATCACTCTAATCCACGATAGGTTACAGTACCTGCAATTTGGGGAGGTTAGGTTAGGTTACGTTGGTAAGGTTAGGTTAGGTTAGGTTAGGTTAGGTTAGGTTAGGCTCAAATTTAACCAGGAGACTCCAAATTTCGTTTTCTCACATAAACTTGATCGTAAATCACTCTAATCCACGATAGGTTACAGTACCTGCAATTTGGGGAGGTTAGGTTAGGTTACGTTGGTTAGGTTAGGTTAGGTTAGGTTAGGTTAGGTTAGGTTAGGCTCAAATTTAACCAGGAGACTCCAAATTTCGTTTTCTCACATAAACTTGATCGTAAATCACTCTAATCCACGATAGGTTACAGTACCTGCAATTTGGGGAGGTTAGGTTAGGTTACGTTGGTTAGGTTAGGTTAGGTTAGGTTAGGTTAGGCTCAAATTTAACCAGGAGACTCCAAATTTCGTTTTCTCACATAAACTTGATCGTAAATCACTCTAATCCACGATAGGTTACAGTACCTGCAATTTGGGGAGGTTAGGTTAGGTTACGTTGGTTAGGTTAGGTTAGGTTAGGTTAGGTAAGGTTAGGTTAGGTTAGGCTCAAATTTAACCAGGAGACTCCAAATTTCGTTTTCTCACATAAACTTGATCGTAAATCACTCTAATCCACGATAGGTTACAGGGTTAGGTTAGGCTCAAATTTAACCAGGAGACTCCAAATTTCGTTTTCTCACATAAACTTGATCGTAAATCACTCTAATCCACGATAGGTTACAGTACCTGCAATTTGGGGAGGTTAGGTTAGGTTACGTTGGTTAGGTTAGTTAGGTTAGGTTAGGTTAGGTTAGGTTAGGTTAGGTTAGGCTCAAATTTAACCAGGAGACTCCAAATTTCGTTTTCTCACATAAACTTGATCGTAAATCACTCTAATCCACGATAGGTTACAGTACCTGCAATTTGGGGAGGTTAGGTTAGGTTACGTTGGTTAGGTTAGGTTAGGTTAGGTTAGGTTAGGTTAGGTTAGGTTAGGCTCAAATTTAACCAGGAGACTCCAAATTTCGTTTTCTCACATAAACTTGATCGTAAATCACTCTAATCCACGATAGGTTACAGTACCTGCAATTTGGGGAGGTTAGGTTAGGTTACGTTGGTTAGGTTAGGTTAGGTTAGGTTAGGTTAGGTTAGGTTAGGTTAGGCTCAAATTTAACCAGGAGACTCCAAATTTCGTTTTCTCACATAAACTTGATCGTAAATCACTCTAATCCACGATAGGTTACAGTACCTGCAATTTGGGGAGGTTAGGTTAGGTTACGTTGGTTAGGTTAGGTTAGGTTAGGTTAGGTTAGGTTAGGTTAGGTTAGGCTCAAATTTAACCAGGAGACTCCAAATTTCGTTTTCTCACATAAACTTGATCGTAAATCACTCTAATCCACGATAGGTTACAGTACCTGCAATTTGGGGAGGTTAGGTTAGGTTACTTTGGTTAGATTAGGTTAGGTTAGGTTAGGTTAGGTTAGGTTAGGTTAGGTTAGGTTAGGCTCAAATTTAACCAGGAGACTCCAAATTTCGTTTTCTCACATAAACTTGATCGTAAATCACTCTAATCCACGATAGGTTACAGTACCTGCAATTTGGGGAGGTTAGGTTAGGTTACGTTGGTTAGGTTAGGTTAGGTTAGGTTAGGTTAGGTTAGGTTAGGTTAGGCTCAAATTTAACCAGGAGACTCCAAATTTCGTTTTCTCACATAAACTTGATCGTAAATCACTCTAATCCACGATAGGTTACAGTACCTGCAATTTGGGGAGGTTAGGTTAGGTTACGTTGGTTAGGGTAGGTTAGGTTAGGTTAGGTTAGGTTAGGTTAGGTTAGGTTAGGCTCAAATTTAACCAGGAGACTCCAAATTTCGTTTTCTCACATAAACTTGATCGTAAATCACTCTAATCCACGATAGGTTACAGTACCTGCAATTTGGGGAGGTTAGGTTAGGTTACGTTGATTAGGTTAGGTTAGGTTAGGTTAGGTTAGGTTAGGTTAGGTTAGGTTAGGTTAGGTTAGGTTAGGCTCAAATTTAACCAGGAGACTCCAAATTTCGTTTTCTCACATAAACTTGATCGTAAATCACTCTAATCCACGATAGGTTACAGTACCTGCAATTTGGGGAGGTTAGGTTAGGTTACGTTGGTTAGGTTAGGTTAGGTTAGGTTAGGTTAGGTTAGGTTAGGTTAGGCTCAAATTTAACCAGGAGACTCCAAATTTCGTTTTCTCACATAAACTTGATCGTAAATCACTCTAATCCACGATAGGTTACAGTACCTGCAATTTGGGGAGGTTAGGTTAGGTTACGTTGGTTAGGTTAGGTTAGGTTAGGTTAGGTTAGGTTAGGTTAGGTTAGGCTCAAATTTAACCAGGAGACTCCAAATTTCGTTTTCTCACATAAACTTGATCGTAAATCACTCTAATCCACGATAGGTTACAGTACCTGCAATTTGGGGAGGTTAGGTTAGGTTACGTTGGTTAGGTTAGGTTAGGTTAGGTTAGGTTAGGTTAGGTTAGGTTAGGCTCAAATTTAACCAGGAGACTCCAAATTTCGTTTTCTCACATAAACTTGATCGTAAATCACTCTAATCCACGATAGGTTACAGTACCTGCAATTTGGGGAGGTTAGGTTAGCTTACGTTGGTTAGGGTAGGTTAGGTTAGGTTAGGTTAGGTTAGGTTAGGTTAGGTTAGGCTCAAATTTAACCAGGAGACTCCAAATTTCGTTTTCTCACATAAACTTGATCGTAAATCACTCTAATCCACGATAGGTTACAGTACCTGCAATTTGGGGAGGTTAGGTTAGGTTACGTTGGTTAGGTTAGGTTAGGTTAGGTTAGGTTAGGTTAGGTTAGGTTAGGCTCAAATTTAACCAGGAGACTCCAAATTTCGTTTTCTCACATAAACTTGATCGTAAATCACTCTAATCCACGATAGGTTACAGTACCTGCAATTTGGGGAGGTTAGGTTAGGTTACGTTGGTTAGGTTAGGTTAGGTTAGGTTAGGTTAGGTTAGGTTAGGTTAGGCTCAAATTTAACCAGGAGACTCCAAATTTCGTTTTCTCACATAAACTTGATCGTAAATCACTCTAATCCACGATAGGTTACAGTACCTGCAATTTGGGGAGGTTAGGTTAGGTTACGTTGGTTAGGTTAGGTTAGGTTAGGTTAGGTTAGGTTAGGTTAGGTTAGGCTCAAATTTAACCAGGAGACTCCAAATTTCGTTTTCTCACATAAACTTGATCGTAAATCACTCTAATCCACGATAGGTTACAGTACCTGCAATTTGGGGAGGTTATGTTAGGTTACGTTGGTTAGGGTAGGTTAGGTTAGGTTAGGTTAGGTTAGGTTAGGTTAGGTTAGGCTCAAATTTAACCAGGAGACTCCAAATTTCGTTTTCTCACATAAACTTGATCGTAAATCACTCTAATCCACGATAGGTTACAGTACCTGCAATTTGGGGAGGTTAGGTTAGGTTACGTTGGTTAGGTTAGGTTAGGTTAGGTTAGGTTCGGCTCAAATTTAACCAGGAGACTCCAAATTTCGTTTTCTCACATAAACTTGATCGTAAATCACTCTAATCCACGATAGGTTACAGTACCTGCAATTTGGGGAGGTTATGTTAGGTTACGTTTGTTAGGGTAGGTTAGGTTAGGTTAGGTTAGGTTAGGTTAGGTTAGGTTAGGCTCAAATTTAACCAGGAGACTCCAAATTTCGTTTTCTCACATAAACTTGATCGTAAATCACTCTAATCCACGATAGGTTACAGTACCTGCAATTTGGGGAGTTTAGGTTAGGTTACGTTGGTTAGGTTAGGTTAGGTTAGGTTAGGTTCGGCTCAAATTTAACCAGGAGACTCCAAATTTCGTTTTCTCACATAAACTTGATCGTAAATCACTCTAATCCACGATAGGTTACAGTACCTGCAATTTGGGGACGTTAGGTTAGGTTACGTTGATTAGGTTAGGTTAGGTTAGGTTAGGTTAGGTTAGGTTAGGTTAGGTTAGGTTAGGTTAGGCTCAAATTTAACCAGGAGACTCCAAATTTCGTTTTCTCACATAAACTTGATCGTAAATCACTCTAATCCACGATAGGTTACAGTACCTGCAATTTGGGGAGGTTAGGTTAGGTTACGTTGGTTAGGTTAGGTTAGGTTAGGTTAGGCTCAAATTTAACCAGGAGACTCCAAATTTCGTTTTCTCACATAAACTTGATCGTAAATCATTCTAATCCACGATAGGTTACAGTACCTGCAATTTGGGGATTTTAGGTTAGGTTACGTTGATTAGGTTAGGTTAGGTTAGGTTAGGTTAGGTTAGGTTAGGTTAGGTTAGGTTAGGTTCGGCTCAAATTTAACCAGGAGACTCCAAATTTCGTTTTCTCACATAAACTTGATCGTAAATCACTCTAATCCACGATAGGTTACAGTACCTGCAATTTGGGGAGGTTAGATTAGGTTACGTTGGTTAGGTTAGGTTAGGTTAGGTTAGGTTAGGTTAGGCTCAAATTTAACCAGGAGACCCCAAATTTCGTTTTCTCACATAAACTTGATCGTAAATCACTCTAATCCACGATAGGTTACAGTACCTGCAATTTGGGGAGGTTAGGTTAGGTTACGTTGGTTAGGTTAGGTTAGGTTAGGTTAGGTTAGGTTAGGTTAGGTTAGGCTCAAATTTAACCAGGAGACTCCAAATTTCGTTTTCTCACATAAACTTGATCGTAAATCACTCTAATCCACGATAGGTTACAGTACCTGCAATTTGGGGAGGTTATGTTAGGTTACGTTGGTTAGGGTAGGTTAGGTTAGGTTAGGTTAGGTTAGGTTAGGTTAGGTTAGGCTCAAATTTAACCAGGAGACTCCAAATTTCGATTTCTCACATAAACTTGATCGTAAATCACTCTAATCCACGATAGGTTACAGTACCTGCAATTTGGGGAGTTTAGGTTAGGTTACGTTGGTTAGGTTAGGTTAGGTTAGGTTAGGTTCGGCTCAAATTTAACCAGGAGACTCCAAATTTCGTTTTCTCACATAAACTTGATCGTAAATCACTCTAATCCACGATAGGTTACAGTACCTGCAATTTGGGGACGTTAGGTTAGGTTACGTTGATTAGGTTAGGTTAGGTTAGGTTAGGTTAGGTTAGGTTAGGTTAGGTTAGGCTCAAATTTAACCAGGAGACTCCAAATTTCGTTTTCTCACATAAACTTGATCGTAAATCACTCTAATCCACGATAGGTTACAGTACCTGCAATTTGGGGAGGTTAGGTTAGGTTACGTTGATTAGGTTAGGTTAGGTTAGGTTAGGTTAGGTTAGGTTAGGTTAGGTTAGGTTCGGCTCAAATTTAACCAGGAGACTCCAAATTTCGTTTTCTCACATAAACTTGATCGTAAATCACTCTAATCCACGATAGGTTACAGTACCTGCAATTTGGGGAGGATAGGTTAGTTTACGTTGATTTGGTTAGGTTAGGTTAGGTTAGGTTAGGTTAGGTTAGGTTAGGCTCAAATTTAACCAGGAGACTCCAAATTTCGTTTTCTCACATAAACTTGATCGTAAATCACTCTAATCCACGATAGGTTACAGTACCTGCAATTTGGGGAGGTTAGGTTAGGTTACGTTGGTTAGGTTAGGTTAGGTTAGGTTAGGTTAGGTTAGGTTAGGTTAGGCTCAAATTTAACCAGGAGACTCCAAATTTCGTTTTCTCACATAAACTTGATCGTAAATCACTCTAATCCACGATAGGTTACAGTACCTGCAATTTGGGGAGGTTAGGTTAGGTTACGTTGGTTAGGTTAGGTTAGGTTAGGTTAGGTTAGGTTAGGTTAGGTTAGGCTCAAATTTAACCAGGAGACTCCAAATTTCGTTTTCTCACATAAACTTGATCGTAAATCACTCTAATCCACGATAGGTTACAGTACCTGCAATTTGGGGAGGTTAGGTTAGGTTACGTTGGTTAGGTTAGGTTAGGTTAGGTTAGGTTAGGTTAGGTTAGGTTAGGCTCAAATTTAACCAGGAGACTCCAAATTTCGTTTTCTCACATAAACTTGATCGTAAATCACTCTAATCCACGATAGGTTACAGTACCTGCAATTTGGGGAGGTTAGGTTAGGTTACGTTGGTTAGGTTAGGTTAGGTTAGGTTAGGTTAGGTTAGGTTAGGTTAGGCTCAAATTTAACCAGGAGACTCCAAATTTCGTTTTCTCACATAAACTTGATCGTAAATCACTCTAATCCACGATAGGTTACAGTACCTGCAATTTGGGGAGGTTAGGTTAGGTTACGTTGGTTAGGTTAGGTTAGGTTAGGTTAGGTTAGGTTAGGTTAGGTTAGGCTCAAATTTAACCAGGAGACTCCAAATTTCGTTTTCTCACATAAACTTGATCGTAAATCACTCTAATCCACGATAGGTTACAGTACCTGCAATTTGGGGAGGTTAGGTTAGGTTACGTTGGTTAGGTTAGGTTAGGTTAGGTTAGGTTAGGTTAGGTTAGGTTAGGCTCAAATTTAACCAGGAGACTCCAAATTTCGTTTTCTCACATAAACTTGATCGTAAATCACTCTAATCCACGATAGGTTACAGTACCTGCAATTTGGGGAGGTTAGGTTAGGTTACGTTGGTTAGGTTAGGTTAGGTTAGGTTAGGTTAGGTTAGGTTAGGTTAGGCTCAAATTTAACCAGGAGACTCCAAATTTCGTTTTCTCACATAAACTTGATCGTAAATCACTCTAATCCACGATAGGTTACAGTACCTGCAATTTGGGGAGGTTAGGTTAGGTTACGTTGGTTAGGTTAGGTTAGGTTAGGTTAGGTTAGGTTAGGCTCAAATTTAACCAGGAGACTCCAAATTTCGTTTTCTCACATAAACTTGATCGTAAATCACTCTAATCCACGATATGTTACAGTACCTGCAATTTGGGGAGGTTAGGTTAGGTTACGTTGGTTAGGTTAGGTTAGGTTAGGTTAGGTTAGGTTAGGTTAGGTTAGGCTCAAATTTAACCAGGAGACTCCAAATTTCGTTTTCTCACATAAACTTGATCGTAAATCACTCTAATCCACGATAGGTTACAGTACCTGCAATTTGGGGAGGTTAGGTTAGGTTACGTTGGTTAGGTTAGGTTAGGTTAGGTTAGGTTAGGTTAGGTTAGGTTAGGCTCAAATTTAACCAGGAGACTCCAAATTTCGTTTTCTCACATAAACTTGATCGTAAATCACTCTAATCCACGATAGGTTACAGTACCTGCAATTTGGGGAGGTTAGGTTAGGTTACGTTGGTTAGGTTAGGTTAGGTTAGGTTAGGTTAGGTTAGGTTAGGTTAGGCTCAAATTTAACCAGGAGACTCCAAATTTCGTTTTCTCACATAAACTTGATCGTAAATCACTCTAATCCACGATAGGTTACAGTACCTGCAATTTGGGGAGGTTAGGTTAGGTTACGTTGGTTAGGTTAGGTTAGGTTAGGTTAGGTTAGGTTAGGTTAGGTTAGGCTCAAATTTAACCAGGAGACTCCAAATTTCGTTTTCTCACATAAACTTGATCGTAAATCACTCTAATCCACGATAGGTTACAGTACCTGCAATTTGGGGAGGTTAGGTTAGGTTACGTTGGTTAGGTTAGGTTAGGTTAGGTTAGGTTAGGTTAGGTTAGGTTAGGCTCAAATTTAACCAGGAGACTCCAAATTTCGTTTTCTCACATAAACTTGATCGTAAATCACTCTAATCCACGATAGGTTACAGTACCTGCAATTTGGGGAGGTTAGGTTAGGTTACGTTGGTTAGGTTAGGTTAGGTTAGGTTAGGTTAGGTTAGGTTAGGTTAGGCTCAAATTTAACCAGGAGACTCCAAATTTCGTTTTCTCACATAAACTTGATCGTAAATCACTCTAATCCACGATAGGTTACAGTACCTGCAATTTGGGGAGGTTAGGTTAGGTTACGTTGGTTAGGTTAGGTTAGGTTAGGTTAGGTTAGGTTAGGTTAGGTTAGGCTCAAATTTAACCAGGAGACTCCAAATTTCGTTTTCTCACATAAACTTGATCGTAAATCACTCTAATCCACGATAGGTTACAGTACCTGCAATTTGGGGAGGTTAGGTTAGGTTACGTTGGTTAGGTTAGGTTAGGTTAGGTTAGGTTAGGTTAGGTTAGGTTAGGCTCAAATTTAACCAGGAGACTCCAAATTTCGTTTTCTCACATAAACTTGATCGTAAATCACTCTAATCCACGATAGGTTACAGTACCTGCAATTTGGGGAGGTTAGGTTAGGTTACGTTGGTTAGGTTAGGTTAGGTTAGGTTAGGTTAGGTTAGGTTAGGTTAGGCTCAAATTTAACCAGGAGACTCCAAATTTCGTTTTCTCACATAAACTTGATCGTAAATCACTCTAATCCACGATAGGTTACAGTACCTGCAATTTGGGGAGGTTAGGTTAGGTTACGTTGGTTAGGTTAGGTTAGGTTAGGTTAGGTTAGGTTAGGTTAGGTTAGGCTCAAATTTAACCAGGAGACTCCAAATTTCGTTTTCTCACATAAACTTGATCGTAAATCACTCTAATCCACGATAGGTTACAGTACCTGCAATTTGGGGAGGTTAGGTTAGGTTACGTTGGTTAGGTTAGGTTAGGTTAGGTTAGGTTAGGTTAGGTTAGGTTAGGCTCAAATTTAACCAGGAGACTCCAAATTTCGTTTTCTCACATAAACTTGATCGTAAATCACTCTAATCCACGATAGGTTACAGTACCTGCAATTTGGGGAGGTTAGGTTAGGTTACGTTGGTTAGGTTAGGTTAGGTTAGGTTAGGTTAGGTTAGGTTAGGTTAGGCTCAAATTTAACCAGGAGACTCCAAATTTCGTTTTCTCACATAAACTTGATCGTAAATCACTCTAATCCACGATAGGTTACAGTACCTGCAATTTGGGGAGGTTAGGTTAGGTTACGTTGGTTAGGTTAGGTTAGGTTAGGTTAGGTTAGGTTAGGTTAGGTTAGGCTCAAATTTAACCAGGAGACTCCAAATTTCGTTTTCTCACATAAACTTGATCGTAAATCACTCTAATCCACGATAGGTTACAGTACCTGCAATTTGGGGAGGTTAGGTTAGGTTACGTTGGTTAGGTTAGGTTAGGTTAGGTTAGGTTAGGTTAGGTTAGGTTAGGCTCAAATTTAACCAGGAGACTCCAAATTTCGTTTTCTCACATAAACTTGATCGTAAATCACTCTAATCCACGATAGGTTACAGTACCTGCAATTTGGGGAGGTTAGGTTAGGTTACGTTGGTTAGGTTAGGTTAGGTTAGGTTAGGTTAGGTTAGGTTAGGTTAGGCTCAAATTTAACCAGGAGACTCCAAATTTCGTTTTCTCACATAAACTTGATCGTAAATCACTCTAATCCACGATAGGTTACAGTACCTGCAATTTGGGGAGGTTAGGTTAGGTTACGTTGGTTAGGTTAGGTTAGGTTAGGTTAGGTTAGGTTAGGTTAGGTTAGGCTCAAATTTAACCAGGAGACTCCAAATTTCGTTTTCTCACATAAACTTGATCGTAAATCACTCTAATCCACGGTAGGTTACAGTACCTGCAATTTGGGGAGGTTAGGTTAGGTTACGTTGGTTAGGTTAGGTTAGGTTAGGTTAGGTTAGGTTAGGTTAGGTTAGGCTCAAATTTAACCAGGAGACTCCAAATTTCGTTTTCTCACATAAACTTGATCGTAAATCACTCTAATCCACGATAGGTTACAGTACCTGCAATTTGGGGAGGTTAGGTTAGGTTACGTTGGTTAGGTTAGGTTAGGTTAGGTTAGGTTAGGTTAGGTTAGGTTAGGCTCAAATTTAACCAGGAGACTCCAAATTTCGTTTTCTCACATAAACTTGATCGTAAATCACTCTAATCCACGATAGGTTACAGTACCTGCAATTTGGGGAGGTTAGGTTAGGTTACGTTGGTTAGGTTAGGTTAGGTTAGGTTAGGTTAGGTTAGGTTAGGTTAGGCTCAAATTTAACCAGGAGACTCCAAATTTCGTTTTCTCACATAAACTTGATCGTAAATCACTCTAATCCACGATAGGTTACAGTACCTGCAATTTGGGGAGGTTAGGTTAGGTTACGTTGGTTAGGTTAGGTTAGGTTAGGTTAGGTTAGGTTAGGTTAGGTTAGGCTCAAATTTAACCAGGAGACTCCAAATTTCGTTTTCTCACATAAACTTGATCGTAAATCACTCTAATCCACGATAGGTTACAGTACCTGCAATTTGGGGAGGTTAGGTTAGGTTACGTTGGTTAGGTTAGGTTAGGTTAGGTTAGGTTAGGTTAGGTTAGGTTAGGCTCAAATTTAACCAGGAGACTCCAAATTTCGTTTTCTCACATAAACTTGATCGTAAATCACTCTAATCCACGATAGGTTACAGTACCTGCAATTTGGGGAGGTTAGGTTAGGTTACGTTGGTTAGGTTAGGTTAGGTTAGGTTAGGTTAGGTTAGGTTAGGTTAGGCTCAAATTTAACCAGGAGACTCCAAATTTCGTTTTCTCACATAAACTTGATCGTAAATCACTCTAATCCACGATAGGTTACAGTACCTGCAATTTGGGGAGGTTAGGTTAGGTTACGTTGGTTAGGTTAGGTTAGGTTAGGTTAGGTTAGGTTAGGTTAGGTTAGGCTCAAATTTAACCAGGAGACTCCAAATTTCGTTTTCTCACATAAACTTGATCGTAAATCACTCTAATCCACGATAGGTTACAGTACCTGCAATTTGGGGAGGTTAGGTTAGGTTACGTTGGTTAGGTTAGGTTAGGTTAGGTTAGGTTAGGTTAGGTTAGGTTAGGCTCAAATTTAACCAGGAGACTCCAAATTTCGTTTTCTCACATAAACTTGATCGTAAATCACTCTAATCCACGATAGGTTACAGTACCTGCAATTTGGGGAGGTTAGGTTAGGTTACGTTGGTTAGGTTAGGTTAGGTTAGGTTAGGTTAGGTTAGGTTAGGTTAGGCTCAAATTTAACCAGGAGACTCCAAATTTCGTTTTCTCACATAAACTTGATCGTAAATCACTCTAATCCACGATAGGTTACAGTACCTGCAATTTGGGGAGGTTAGGTTAGGTTACGTTGGTTAGGTTAGGTTAGGTTAGGTTAGGTTAGGTTAGGTTAGGTTAGGCTCAAATTTAACCAGGAGACTCCAAATTTCGTTTTCTCACATAAACTTGATCGTAAATCACTCTAATCCACGATAGGTTACAGTACCTGCAATTTGGGGAGGTTAGGTTAGGTTACGTTGGTTAGGTTACGTTAGGTTAGGTTAGGTTAGGTTAGGTTAGGTTAGGCTCAAATTTAACCAGGAGACTCCAAATTTCGTTTTCTCACATAAACTTGATCGTAAATCACTCTAATCCACGATAGGTTACAGTACCTGCAATTTGGGGAGGTTAGGTTAGGTTACGTTGGTTAGGTTCGGTTAGGTTAGGTTAGGTTAGGTTAGGTTAGGTTAGGCTCAAATTTAACCAGGAGACTCCAAATTTCGTTTTCTCACATAAACTTGATCGTAAATCACTCTAATCCACGATAGGTTACAGTACCTGCAATTTGGGGAGGTTAGGTTAGGTTACGTTGGTTAGGTTAGGTTAGGTTAGGTTAGGTTAGGCTCAAATTTAACCAGGAGACTCCAAATTTCGTTTTCTCACATAAACTTGATCGTAAATCACTCTAATCCACGATAGGTTACAGTACCTGCAATTTGGGGAGGTTAGGTTAGGTTACGTTGGTTAGGTTAGGTTAGGTTAGGTTAGGTTAGGTTAGGCTCAAATTTAACCAGGAGACTCCAAATTTCGTTTTCTCACATAAACTTGATCGTAAATCACTCTAATCCACGATAGGTTACAGTACCTGCAATTTGGGGAGGTTAGGTTAGGTTACGTTGGTTAGGTTAGGTTAGGTTAGGTTAGGTTAGGTTAGGCTCAAATTTAACCAGGAGACTCCAAATTTCGTTTTCTCACATAAACTTGATCGTAAATCACTCTAATCCACGATAGGTTACAGTACCTGCAATTTGGGGAGGTTAGGTTAGGTTACGTTGGTTAGGTTAGGTTAGGTTAGGTTAGGTTAGGTTAGGCTCAAATTTAACCAGGAGACTCCAAATTTCGTTTTCTCACATAAACTTGATCGTAAATCACTCTAATCCACGATAGGTTACAGTACCTGCAATTTGGGGAGGTTAGGTTAGGTTACGTTGGTTAGGTTATGTTAGGTTAGGTTAGGTTAGGTTAGGCTCAAATTTAACCAGGAGACTCCAAATTTCGTTTTCTCACATAAACTTGATCGTAAATCACTCTAATCCACGATAGGTTACAGTACCTGCAATTTGGGGAGGTTAGGTTAGGTTACGTTGGTTAGGTTCGGTTCGGTTCGGTTAGGTTAGGTTAGGTTAGGTTAGGCTCAAATTTAACCAGGAGACTCCAAATTTCGTTTTCTCACATAAACTTGATCGTAAATCACTCTAATCCACGATAGGTTACAGTACCTGCAATTTGGGGAGGTTAGGTTAGGTTACGTTGGTTAGGTTAGGTTAGGTTAGGTTAGGTTAGGTTAGGCTCAAATTTAACCAGGAGACTCCAAATTTCGTTTTCTCACATAAACTTGATCGTAAATCACTCTAATCCACGATAGGTTACAGTACCTGCAATTTGGGGAGGTTAGGTTAGGTTACGTTGGTTAGGTTAGGTTAGGTTAGGTTAGGTTAGGTTAGGCTCAAATTTAACCAGGAGACTCCAAATTTCGTTTTCTCACATAAACTTGATCGTAAATCACTCTAATCCACGATAGGTTACAGTACCTGCAATTTGGGGAGGTTAGGTTAGGTTACGTTGGTTAGGTTAGGTTAGGTTAGGTTAGGTTAGGTTAGGCTCAAATTTAACCAGGAGACTCCAAATTTCGTTTTCTCACATAAACTTGATCGTAAATCACTCTAATCCACGATAGGTTACAGTACCTGCAATTTGGGGAGGTTAGGTTAGGTTACGTTGGTTAGGTTAGGTTAGGTTAGGTTAGGCTCAAATTTAACCAGGAGACTCCAAATTTCGTTTTCTCACATAAACTTGATCGTAAATCACTCTAATCCACGATAGGTTACAGTACCTGCAATTTGGGGAGGTTAGGTTAGGTTACGTTGGTTAGGTTAGGTTAGGTTAGGTTAGGTTAGGTTAGGCTCAAATTTAACCAGGAGACTCCAAATTTCGTTTTCTCACATAAACTTGATCGTAAATCACTCTAATCCACGATAGGTTACAGTACCTGCAATTTGGGGAGGTTAGGTTAGGTTACGTTGGTTAGGTTAGGTTAGGTTAGGTTAGGTTAGGTTAGGCTCAAATTTAACCAGGAGACTCCAAATTTCGTTTTCTCACATAAACTTGATCGTAAATCACTCTAATCCACGATAGGTTACAGTACCTGCAATTTGGGGAGGTTAGGTTAGGTTACGTTGGTTAGGTTAGGTTAGGTTAGGTTAGGTTAGGTTAGGCTCAAATTTAACCAGGAGACTCCAAATTTCGTTTTCTCACATAAACTTGATCGTAAATCACTCTAATCCACGATAGGTTACAGTACCTGCAATTTGGGGAGGTTAGGTTAGGTTACGTTGGTTAGGTTAGGTTAGGTTAGGTTAGGTTAGGTTAGGCTCAAATTTAACCAGGAGACTCCAAATTTCGTTTTCTCACATAAACTTGATCGTAAATCACTCTAATCCACGATAGGTTACAGTACCTGCAATTTGGGGAGGTTAGGTTAGGTTACGTTGGTTAGGTTAGGTTAGGTTAGGTTAGGTTAGGTTAGGCTCAAATTTAACCAGGAGACTCCAAATTTCGTTTTCTCACATAAACTTGATCGTAAATCACTCTAATCCACGATAGGTTACAGTACCTGCAATTTGGGGAGGTTAGGTTAGGTTACGTTGGTTAGGTTAGGTTAGGTTAGGTTAGGTTAGGTTAGGCTCAAATTTAACCAGGAGACTCCAAATTTCGTTTTCTCACATAAACTTGATCGTAAATCACTCTAATCCACGATAGGTTACAGTACCTGCAATTTGGGGAGGTTAGGTTAGGTTACGTTGGTTAGGTTAGGTTAGGTTAGGTTAGGTTAGGTTAGGCTCAAATTTAACCAGGAGACTCCAAATTTCGTTTTCTCACATAAACTTGATCGTAAATCACTCTAATCCACGATAGGTTACAGTACCTGCAATTTGGGGAGGTTAGGTTAGGTTACGTTGGTTAGGTTAGGTTCGGTTAGGTTAGGTTAGGTTAGGCTCAAATTTAACCAGGAGACTCCAAATTTCGTTTTCTCACATAAACTTGATCGTAAATCACTCTAATCCACGATAGGTTACAGTACCTGCAATTTGGGGAGGTTAGGTTAGGTTACGTTGGTTAGGTTAGGTTAGGTTAGGTTAGGTTAGGTTAGGCTCAAATTTAACCAGGAGACTCCAAATTTCGTTTTCTCACATAAACTTGATCGTAAATCACTCTAATCCACGATAGGTTACAGTACCTGCAATTTGGGGAGGTTAGGTTAGGTTACGTTGGTTAGGTTAGGTTAGGTTAGGTTAGGTTAGGTTAGGCTCAAATTTAACCAGGAGACTCCAAATTTCGTTTTCTCACATAAACTTGATCGTAAATCACTCTAATCCACGATAGGTTACAGTACCTGCAATTTGGGGAGGTTAGGTTAGGTTACGTTGGTTAGGTTAGGTTAGGTTAGGTTAGGTTAGGTTAGGCTCAAATTTAACCAGGAGACTCCAAATTTCGTTTTCTCACATAAACTTGATCGTAAATCACTCTAATCCACGATAGGTTACAGTACCTGCAATTTGGGGAGGTTAGGTTAGGTTACGTTGGTTAGGTTAGGTTAGGTTAGGTTAGGTTAGGTTAGGCTCAAATTTAACCAGGAGACTCCAAATTTCGTTTTCTCACATAAACTTGATCGTAAATCACTCTAATCCACGATAGGTTACAGTACCTGCAATTTGGGGAGGTTAGGTTAGGTTACGTTGGTTAGGTTAGGTTAGGTTAGGTTAGGTTAGGTTAGGCTCAAATTTAACCAGGAGACTCCAAATTTCGTTTTCTCACATAAACTTGATCGTAAATCACTCTAATCCACGATAGGTTACAGTACCTGCAATTTGGGGAGGTTAGGTTAGGTTACGTTGGTTAGGTTAGGTTAGGTTAGGTTAGGTTAGGTTAGGCTCAAATTTAACCAGGAGACTCCAAATTTCGTTTTCTCACATAAACTTGATCGTAAATCACTCTAATCCACGATAGGTTACAGTACCTGCAATTTGGGGAGGTTAGGTTAGGTTACGTTGGTTAGGTTAGGTTAGGTTAGGTTAGGTTAGGTTAGGCTCAAATTTAACCAGGAGACTCCAAATTTCGTTTTCTCACATAAACTTGATCGTAAATCACTCTAATCCACGATAGGTTACAGTACCTGCAATTTGGGGAGGTTAGGTTAGGTTACGTTGGTTAGGTTCGGTTCGGTTAGGTTAGGTTAGGTTAGGTTAGGTTAGGCTCAAATTTAACCAGGAGACTCCAAATTTCGTTTTCTCACATAAACTTGATCGTAAATCACTCTAATCCACGATAGGTTACAGTACCTGCAATTTGGGGAGGTTAGGTTAGGTTACGTTGGTTAGGTTAGGTTAGGTTAGGTTAGGTTAGGTTAGGCTCAAATTTAACCAGGAGACTCCAAATTTCGTTTTCTCACATAAACTTGATCGTAAATCACTCTAATCCACGATAGGTTACAGTACCTGCAATTTGGGGAGGTTAGGTTAGGTTACGTTGGTTAGGTTAGGTTAGGTTAGGTTAGGTTAGGTTAGGCTCAAATTTAACCAGGAGACTCCAAATTTCGTTTTCTCACATAAACTTGATCGTAAATCACTCTAATCCACGATAGGTTACAGTACCTGCAATTTGGGGAGGTTAGGTTAGGTTACGTTGGTTAGGTTAGGTTAGGTTAGGTTAGGTTAGGTTAGGCTCAAATTTAACCAGGAGACTCCAAATTTCGTTTTCTCACATAAACTTGATCGTAAATCACTCTAATCCACGATAGGTTACAGTACCTGCAATTTGGGGAGGTTAGGTTAGGTTACGTTGGTTAGGTTAGGTTAGGTTAGGTTAGGTTAGGTTAGGCTCAAATTTAACCAGGAGACTCCAAATTTCGTTTTCTCACATAAACTTGATCGTAAATCACTCTAATCCACGATAGGTTACAGTACCTGCAATTTGGGGAGGTTAGGTTAGGTTACGTTGGTTAGGTTCGGTTCGGTTAGGTTAGGTTAGGTTAGGTTAGGTTAGGCTCAAATTTAACCAGGAGACTCCAAATTTCGTTTTCTCACATAAACTTGATCGTAAATCACTCTAATCCACGATAGGTTACAGTACCTGCAATTTGGGGAGGTTAGGTTAGGTTACGTTGGTTAGGTTAGGTTAGGTTAGGTTAGGTTAGGTTAGGCTCAAATTTAACCAGGAGACTCCAAATTTCGTTTTCTCACATAAACTTGATCGTAAATCACTCTAATCCACGATAGGTTACAGTACCTGCAATTTGGGGAGGTTAGGTTAGGTTACGTTGGTTAGGTTAGGTTAGGTTAGGTTAGGTTAGGTTAGGCTCAAATTTAACCAGGAGACTCCAAATTTCGTTTTCTCACATAAACTTGATCGTAAATCACTCTAATCCACGATAGGTTACAGTACCTGCAATTTGGGGAGGTTAGGTTAGGTTACGTTGGTTAGGTTAGGTTAGGTTAGGTTAGGTTAGGTTAGGCTCAAATTTAACCAGGAGACTCCAAATTTCGTTTTCTCACATAAACTTGATCGTAAATCACTCTAATCCACGATAGGTTACAGTACCTGCAATTTGGGGAGGTTAGGTTAGGTTACGTTGGTTAGGTTAGGTTAGGTTAGGTTAGGTTAGGTTAGGCTCAAATTTAACCAGGAGACTCCAAATTTCGTTTTCTCACATAAACTTGATCGTAAATCACTCTAATCCACGATAGGTTACAGTACCTGCAATTTGGGGAGGTTAGGTTAGGTTACGTTGGTTAGGTTAGGTTAGGTTAGGTTAGGTTAGGTTAGGCTCAAATTTAACCAGGAGACTCCAAATTTCGTTTTCTCACATAAACTTGATCGTAAATCACTCTAATCCACGATAGGTTACAGTACCTGCAATTTGGGGAGGTTAGGTTAGGTTACGTTGGTTAGGTTAGGTTAGGTTAGGTTAGGTTAGGTTAGGCTCAAATTTAACCAGGAGACTCCAAATTTCGTTTTCTCACATAAACTTGATCGTAAATCACTCTAATCCACGATAGGTTACAGTACCTGCAATTTGGGGAGGTTAGGTTAGGTTACGTTGGTTAGGTTAGGTTAGGTTAGGTTAGGTTAGGTTAGGCTCAAATTTAACCAGGAGACTCCAAATTTCGTTTTCTCACATAAACTTGATCGTAAATCACTCTAATCCACGATAGGTTACAGTACCTGCAATTTGGGGAGGTTAGGTTAGGTTACGTTGGTTAGGTTAGGTTAGGTTAGGTTAGGTTAGGTTAGGCTCAAATTTAACCAGGAGACTCCAAATTTCGTTTTCTCACATAAACTTGATCGTAAATCACTCTAATCCACGATAGGTTACAGTACCTGCAATTTGGGCAGGTTAGGTTAGGTTACGTTGGTTTGCTTAGGTTAGGTTAGGTTAGGTTAGGTTAGGTTAGGCTCAAATTTAACCAGGAGACTCCAAATTTCGTTTTCTCACATAAACTTGATCGTAAATCACTCTAATCCACGATAGGTTACAGTACCTGCAATTTGGGGAGGTTAGGTTAGGTTACGTTGGTTAGGTTAGGTTAGGTTAGGTTAGGTTAGGTTAGGCTCAAATTTAACCAGGAGACTCCAAATTTCGTTTTCTCACATAAACTTGATCGTAAATCACTCTAATCCACGATAGGTTACAGTACCTGCAATTTGGGGAGGTTAGGTTAGGTTACGTTGGTTAGGTTCGGTTGGTTAGGTTAGGTTAGGTTAGGTTAGGTTAGGTTAGGCTCAAATTTAACCAGGAGACTCCAAATTTCGTTTTCTCACATAAACTTGATCGTAAATCACTCTAATCCACGATAGGTTACAGTACCTGCAATTTGGGGAGGTTAGGTTAGGTTACGTTGGTTAGGTTAGGTTAGGTTAGGTTAGGTTAGGTTAGGCTCAAATTTAACCAGGAGACTCCAAATTTCGTTTTCTCACATAAACTTGATCGTAAATCACTCTAATCCACGATAGGTTACAGTACCTGCAATTTGGGGAGGTTAGGTTAGGTTACGTTGGTTAGGTTAGGTTAGGTTAGGTTAGGTTAGGTTAGGCTCAAATTTAACCAGGAGACTCCAAGTTTCGCTTTCTCACATAAACTTGATCGTAAATCACTCTAATCCACGATAGGTTACAGTACCTGCAATTTGGGGAGGTTAGGTTAGGTTACGTTGGTTAGGTTAGGTTAGGTTAGGTTAGGTTAGGTTAGGCTCAAATTTAACCAGGAGACTCCAAATTTCGTTTTCTCACATAAACTTGATCGTAAATCACTCTAATCCACGATAGGTTACAGTACCTGCAATTTGGGGAGGTTAGGTTAGGTTACGTTGGTTAGGTTAGGTTAGGTTAGGTTAGGTTAGGTTAGGCTCAAATTTAACCAGGAGACTCCAAATTTCGTTTTCTCACATAAACTTGATCGTAAATCACTCTAATCCACGATAGGTTACAGTACCTGCAATTTGGGGAGGTTAGGTTAGGTTACGTTGGTTAGGTTAGGTTAGGTTAGGTTAGGTTAGGTTAGGCTCAAATTTAACCAGGAGACTCCAAATTTCGTTTTCTCACATAAACTTGATCGTAAATCACTCTAATCCACGATAGGTTACAGTACCTGCAATTTGGGGAGGTTAGGTTAGGTTACGTTGGTTAGGTTAGGTTAGGTTAGGTTAGGTTAGGTTAGGCTCAAATTTAACCAGGAGACTCCAAATTTCGTTTTCTCACATAAACTTGATCGTAAATCACTCTAATCCACGATAGGTTACAGTACCTGCAATTTGGGGAGGTTAGGTTAGGTTACGTTGGTTAGGTTAGGTTAGGTTAGGTTAGGTTAGGTTAGGCTCAAATTTAACCAGGAGACTCCAAATTTCGTTTTCTCACATAAACTTGATCGTAAATCACTCTAATCCACGATAGGTTACAGTACCTGCAATTTGGGGAGGTTAGGTTAGGTTACGTTGGTTAGGTTAGGTTAGGTTAGGTTAGGTTAGGTTAGGCTCAAATTTAACCAGGAGACTCCAAATTTCGTTTTCTCACATAAACTTGATCGGAAATCACTCTAATCCACGATAGGTTACAGTACCTGCAATTTGGGGAGGTTAGGTTAGGTTACGTTGGTTAGGTTAGGTTAGGTTAGGTTAGGTTAGGTTAGGTTAGGCTCAAATTTAACCAGGAGACTCCAAATTTCGTTTTCTCACATAAACTTGATCGTAAATCACTCTAATCCACGATAGGTTACAGTACCTGCAATTTGGGGAGGTTAGGTTAGGTTACGTTGGTTAGGTTAGGTTAGGTTAGGTTAGGTTAGGTTAGGCTCAAATTTAACCAGGAGACTCCAAATTTCGTTTTCTCACATAAACTTGATCGTAAATCACTCTAATCCACGATAGGTTACAGTACCTGCAATTTGGGGAGGTTAGGTTAGGTTACGTTGGTTAGGTTAGGTTAGGTTAGGTTAGGTTAGGTTAGGCTCAAATTTAACCAGGAGACTCCAAATTTCGTTTTCTCACATAAACTTGATCGTAAATCACTCTAATCCACGATAGGTTACAGTACCTGCAATTTGGGGAGGTTAGGTTAGGTTACGTTGGTTAGGTTCGGTTAGGTTAGGTTAGGTTAGGTTAGGCTCAAATTTAACCAGGAGACTCCAAATTTCGTTTTCTCACATAAACTTGATCGTAAATCACTCTAATCCACGATAGGTTACAGTACCTGCAATTTGGGGAGGTTAGGTTAGGTTACGTTGGTTAGGTTAGGTTAGGTTAGGTTAGGTTAGGTTAGGCTCAAATTTAACCAGGAGACTCCAAATTTCGTTTTCTCACATAAACTTGATCGTAAATCACTCTAATCCACGATAGGTTACAGTACCTGCAATTTGGGGAGGTTAGGTTAGGTTACGTTGGTTAGGTTAGGTTAGGTTAGGTTAGGTTAGGTTAGGCTCAAATTTAACCAGGAGACTCCAAATTTCGTTTTCTCACATAAACTTGATCGTAAATCACTCTAATCCACGATAGGTTACAGTACCTGCAATTTGGGGAGGTTAGGTTAGGTTACGTTGGTTAGGTTAGGTTAGGTTAGGTTAGGTTAGGTTAATCTCAAATTTAACCAGGAGACTCCAAATTTCGTTTTCTCACATAAACTTGATCGTAAATCACTCTAATCCACGATAGGTTACAGTACCTGCAATTTGGGGAGGTTAGGTTAGGTTACGTTGGTTAGGTTAGGTTAGGTTAGGTTAGGTTAGGTTAGGCTCAAATTTAACCAGGAGACTCCAAATTTCGTTTTCTCACATAAACTTGATCGTAAATCACTCTAATCCACGATAGGTTACAGTACCTGCAATTTGGGGAGGTTAGGTTAGGTTACGTTGGTTAGGTTAGGTTAGGTTAGGTTAGGTTAGGTTAGGCTCAAATTTAACCAGGAGACTCCAAATTTCGTTTTCTCACATAAACTTGATCGTAAATCACTCTAATCCACGATAGGTTACAGTACCTGCAATTTGGGGAGGTTAGGTTAGGTTACGTTGGTTATGTTAGGTTAGGTTAGGTTAGGTTAGGTTAGGCTCAAATTTAACCAGGAGACTCCAAATTTCGTTTTCTCACATAAACTTGATCGTAAATCACTCTAATCCACGATAGGTTACAGTACCTGCAATTTGGGGAGGTTAGGTTAGGTTACGTTGGTTAGGTTAGGTTAGGTTAGGTTAGGTTAGGTTAGGCTCAAATTTAACCAGGAGACTCCAAATTTCGTTTTCTCACATAAACTTGATCGTAAATCACTCTAATCCACGATAGGTTACAGTACCTGCAATTTGGGGAGGTTAGGTTAGGTTACGTTGGTTAGGTTAGGTTAGGTTAGGTTAGGTTAGGTTAGGCTCAAATTTAACCAGGAGACTCCAAATTTCGTTTTCTCACATAAACTTGATCGTAAATCACTCTAATCCACGATAGGTTACAGTACCTGCAATTTGGGGAGGTTAGGTTAGGTTACGTTGGTTAGGTTAGGTTAGGTTAGGTTAGGTTAGGCTCAAATTTAACCAGGAGACTCCAAATTTCGTTTTCTCACATAAACTTGATCGTAAATCACTCTAATCCACGATAGGTTACAGTACCTGCAATTTGGGGAGGTTAGGTTAGGTTACGTTGGTTAGGTTCGGTTCGGTTAGGTTAGGTTAGGTTAGGTTAGGTTAGGCTCAAATTTAACCAGGAGACTCCAAATTTCGTTTTCTCACATAAACTTGATCGTAAATCACTCTAATCCACGATAGGTTACAGTACCTGCAATTTGGGGAGGTTAGGTTAGGTTACGTTGGTTAGGTTAGGTTAGGTTAGGTTAGGTTAGGTTAGGCTCAAATTTAACCAGGAGACTCCAAATTTCGTTTTCTCACATAAACTTGATCGTAAATCACTCTAATCCACGATAGGTTACAGTACCTGCAATTTGGGGAGGTTAGGTTAGGTTACGTTGGTTAGGTTAGGTTAGGTTAGGTTAGGTTAGGTTAGGCTCAAATTTAACCAGGAGACTCCAAATTTCGTTTTCTCACATAAACTTGATCGTAAATCACTCTAATCCACGATAGGTTACAGTACCTGCAATTTGGGGAGGTTAGGTTAGGTTACGTTGGTTATGTTATGTTAGGTTAGGTTAGGTTAGGTTAGGCTCAAATTTAACCAGGAGACTCCAAATTTCGTTTTCTCACATAAACTTGATCGTAAATCACTCTAATCCACGATAGGTTACAGTACCTGCAATTTGGGGAGGTTAGGTTAGGTTACGTCGGTTAGGTTAGGTTAGGTTAGGCTCAAATTTAACCAGGAGACTCCAAATTTCGTTTTCTCACATAAACTTGATCGTAAATCACTCTAATCCACGATAGGTTACAGTACCTGCAATTTGGGGAGGTTAGGTTAGGTTACGTTGGTTAGGTTAGGTTAGGTTAGGTTAGGTTAGGTTAGGCTCAAATTTAACCAGGAGACTCCAAATTTCGTTTTCTCACATAAACTTGATCGTAAATCACTCTAATCCACGATAGGTTACAGTACCTGCAATTTGGGGAGGTTAGGTTAGGTTACGTTGGTTAGGTTAGGTTAGGTTAGGTTAGGTTAGGTTAGGCTCAAATTTAACCAGGAGACTCCAAATTTCGTTTTCTCACATAAACTTGATCGTAAATCACTCTAATCCACGATAGGTTACAGTACCTGCAATTTGGGGAGGTTAGGTTAGGTTACGTTGGTTAGGTTAGGATAGGTTAGGTTAGGTTAGGTTAGGCTCAAATTTAACCAGGAGACTCCAAATTTCGTTTTCTCACATAAACTTGATCGTAAATCACTCTAATCCACGATAGGTTACAGTACCTGCAATTTGGGGAGGTTAGGTTAGGTTACGTTGGTTAGGTTAGGTTAGGTTAGGTTAGGTTAGGTTAGGCTCAAATTTAACCAGGAGACTCCAAATTTCGTTTTCTCACATAAACTTGATCGTAAATCACTCTAATCCACGATAGGTTACAGTACCTGCAATTTGGGGAGGTTAGGTTAGGTTACGTTGGTTAGGTTAGGTTAGGTTAGGTTAGGTTAGGTTAGGCTCAAATTTAACCAGGAGACTCCAAATTTCGTTTTCTCACATAAACTTGATCGTAAATCACTCTAATCCACGATAGGTTACAGTACCTGCAATTTGGGGAGGTTAGGTTAGGTTACGTTGGTTAGGTTAGGTTAGGTTAGGTTAGGTTAGGTTAGGCTCAAATTTAACCAGGAGACTCCAAATTTCGTTTTCTCACATAAACTTGATCGTAAATCACTCTAATCCACGATAGGTTACAGTACCTGCAATTTGGGGAGGTTAGGTTAGGTTACGTTGGTTAGGTTAGGTTAGGTTAGGTTAGGTTAGGTTAGGCTCAAATTTAACCAGGAGACTCCAAATTTCGTTTTCTCACATAAACTTGATCGTAAATCACTCTAATCCACGATAGGTTACAGTACCTGCAATTTGGGGAGGTTAGGTTAGGTTACGTTGGTTAGGTTAGGTTAGGTTAGGTTAGGTTAGGTTAGGCTCAAATTTAACCAGGAGACTCCAAATTTCGTTTTCTCACATAAACTTGATCGTAAATCACTCTAATCCACGATAGGTTACAGTACCTGCAATTTGGGGAGGTTAGGTTAGGTTACGTTGGTTAGGTTAGGTTAGGTTAGGTTAGGTTAGGTTAGGCTCAAATTTAACCAGGAGACTCCAAATTTCGTTTTCTCACATAAACTTGATCGTAAATCACTCTAATCCACGATAGGTTACAGTACCTGCAATTTGGGGAGGTTAGGTTAGGTTACGTTGGTTAGGTTAGGTTAGGTTAGGTTAGGTTAGGTTAGGCTCAAATTTAACCAGGAGACTCCAAATTTCGTTTTCTCACATAAACTTGATCGTAAATCACTCTAATCCACGATAGGTTACAGTACCTGCAATTTGGGGAGGTTAGGTTAGGTTACGTTGGTTAGGTTAGGTTAGGTTAGGCTCAAATTTAACCAGGAGACTCCAAATTTCGTTTTCTCACATAAACTTGATCGTAAATCACTCTAATCCACGATAGGTTACAGTACCTGCAATTTGGGGAGGTTAGGTTAGGTTACGATGGTTAGGTTAGGTTAGGTTAGGTTAGGTTAGGTTAGGCTCAAATTTAACCAGGAGACTCCAAATTTCGTTTTCTCACATAAACTTGATCGTAAATCACTCTAATCCACGATAGGTTACAGTACCTGCAATTTGGGGAGGTTAGGTTAGGTTACGTTGGTTAGGTTAGGTTAGGTTAGGTTAGGTTAGGTTAGGCTCAAATTTAACCAGGAGACTCCAAATTTCGTTTTCTCACATAAACTTGATCGTAAATCACTCTAATCCACGATAGGTTACAGTACCTGCAATTTGGGGAGGTTAGGTTAGGTTACGTTGGTTAGGTTAGGTTAGGTTAGGTTAGGTTAGGTTAGGCTCAAATTTAACCAGGAGACTCCAAATTTCGTTTTCTCACATAAACTTGATCGTAAATCACTCTAATCCACGATAGGTTACAGTACCTGCAATTTGGGGAGGTTAGGTTAGGTTACGTTGGTTAGGTTAGGTTAGGTTAGGTTAGGTTAGGTTAGGCTCAAATTTAACCAGGAGACTCCAAATTTCGTTTTCTCACATAAACTTGATCGTAAATCACTCTAATCCACGATAGGTTACAGTACCTGCAATTTGGGGAGGTTAGGTTAGGTTACGTTGGTTAGGTTCGGTTCGGTTAGGTTAGGTTAGGTTAGGTTAGGTTAGGCTCAAATTTAACCAGGAGACTCCAAATTTCGTTTTCTCACATAAACTTGATCGTAAATCACTCTAATCCACGATAGGTTACAGTACCTGCAATTTGGGGAGGTTAGGTTAGGTTACGTTGGTTAGGTTAGGTTAGGTTAGGTTAGGTTAGGTTAGGCTCAAATTTAACCAGGAGACTCCAAATTTCGTTTTCTCACATAAACTTGATCGTAAATCACTCTAATCCACGATAGGTTACAGTACCTGCAATTTGGGGAGGTTAGGTTAGGTTACGTTGGTTAGGTTAGGTTAGGTTAGGTTAGGCTCAAATTTAACCAGGAGACTCCAAATTTCGTTTTCTCACATAAACTTGATCGTAAATCACTCTAATCCACGATAGGTTACAGTACCTGCAATTTGGGGAGGTTAGGTTAGGTTACGTTGGTTATGTTAGGTTAGGTTAGGTTAGGCTCAAATTTAACCAGGAGACTCCAAATTTCGTTTTCTCACATAAACTTGATCGTAAATCACTCTAATCCACGATAGGTTACAGTACCTGCAATTTGGGGAGGTTAGGTTAGGTTATGTTGGTTAGGTTAGGTTAGGTTAGGCTCAAATTTAACCAGGAGACTCCAAATTTCGTTTTCTCACATAAACTTGATCGTAAATCACTCTAATCCACGATAGGTTACAGTACCTGCAATTTGGGGAGGTTAGGTTAGGTTACGTTGGTTAGGTTAGGTTAGGTTAGGTTAGGTTAGGTTAGGCTCAAATTTAACCAGGAGACTCCAAATTTCGTTTTCTCACATAAACTTGATCGTAAATCACTCTAATCCACGATAGGTTACAGTACCTGCAATTTGGGGAGGTTAGGTTAGGTTACGTTGGTTAGGTTAGGTTAGGTTAGGTTAGGTTAGGTTAGGCTCAAATTTAACCAGGAGACTCCAAATTTCGTTTTCTCACATAAACTTGATCGTAAATCACTCTAATCCACGATAGGTTACAGTACCTGCAATTTGGGGAGGTTAGGTTAGGTTACGTTGGTTAGGTTAGGTTAGGTTAGGTTAGGTTAGGTTAGGCTCAAATTTAACCAGGAGACTCCAAATTTCGTTTTCTCACATAAACTTGATCGTAAATCACTCTAATCCACGATAGGTTACAGTACCTGCAATTTGGGGAGGTTAGGTTAGGTTACGTTGGTTAGGTTAGGTTAGGTTAGGTTAGGTTAGGTTAGGCTCAAATTTAACCAGGAGACTCCAAATTTCGTTTTCTCACATAAACTTGATCGTAAATCACTCTAATCCACGATAGGTTACAGTACCTGCAATTTGGGGAGGTTAGGTTAGGTTACGTTGGTTAGGTTAGGTTAGGTTAGGTTAGGTTAGGTTAGGCTCAAATTTAACCAGGAGACTCCAAATTTCGTTTTCTCACATAAACTTGATCGTAAATCACTCTAATCCACGATAGGTTACAGTACCTGCAATTTGGGGAGGTTAGGTTAGGTTACGTTGGTTAGGTTCGGTTCGGTTAGGTTAGGTTAGGTTAGGTTAGGTTAGGCTCAAATTTAACCAGGAGACTCCAAATTTCGTTTTCTCACATAAACTTGATCGTAAATCACTCTAATCCACGATAGGTTACAGTACCTGCAATTTGGGGAGGTTAGGTTAGGTTACGTTGGTTAGGTTAGGTTAGGTTAGGTTAGGTTAGGTTAGGCTCAAATTTAACCAGGAGACTCCAAATTTCGTTTTCTCACATAAACTTGATCGTAAATCACTCTAATCCACGATAGGTTACAGTACCTGCAATTTGGGGAGGTTAGGTTAGGTTACGTTGGTTAGGTTAGGTTAGGTTAGGCTCAAATTTAACCAGGAGACTCCAAATTTCGTTTTCTCACATAAACTTGATCGTAAATCACTCTAATCCACGATAGGTTACAGTACCTGCAATTTGGGGAGGTTAGGTTAGGTTACGTTGGTTAGGTTAGGTTAGGTTAGGTTAGGTTAGGTTAGGCTCAAATTTAACCAGGAGACTCCAAATTTCGTTTTCTCACATAAACTTGATCGTAAATCACTCTAATCCACGATAGGTTACAGTACCTGCAATTTGGGGAGGTTAGGTTAGGTTACGTTGGTTAGGTTAGGTTAGGTTAGGTTAGGTTAGGTTAGGCTCAAATTTAACCAGGAGACTCCAAATTTCGTTTTCTCACATAAACTTGATCGTAAATCACTCTAATCCACGATAGGTTACAGTACCTGCAATTTGGGGAGGTTAGGTTAGGTTACGTTGGTTAGGTTAGGTTAGGTTAGGTTAGGTTAGGTTAGGCTCAAATTTAACCAGGAGACTCCAAATTTCGTTTTCTCACATAAACTTGATCGTAAATCACTCTAATCCACGATAGGTTACAGTACCTGCAATTTGGGGAGGTTAGGTTAGGTTACGTTGGTTATGTTAGGTTAGGTTAGGTTAGGTTAGGTTAGGCTCAAATTTAACCAGGAGACTCCAAATTTCGTTTTCTCACATAAACTTGATCGTAAATCACTCTAATCCACGATAGGTTACAGTACCTGCAATTTGGGGAGGTTAGGTTAGGTTACGTTGGTTAGGTTAGGTTAGGTTAGGTTAGGTTAGGTTAGGCTCAAATTTAACCAGGAGACTCCAAATTTCGTTTTCTCACATAAACTTGATCGTAAATCACTCTAATCCACGATAGGTTACAGTACCTGCAATTTGGGGAGGTTACGTTGGTTAGGTTCGGTTCGGTTAGGTTAGGTTAGGTTAGGTTAGGTTAGGCTCAAATTTAACCAGGAGACTCCAAATTTCGTTTTCTCACATAAACTTGATCGTAAATCACTCTAATCCACGATAGGTTACAGTACCTGCAATTTGGGGAGGTTAGGTTAGGTTACGTTGGTTAGGTTAGGTTAGGTTAGGTTAGGTTAGGTTAGGCTCAAATTTAACCAGGAGACTCCAAATTTCGTTTTCTCACATAAACTTGATCGTAAATCACTCTAATCCACGATAGGTTACAGTACCTGCAATTTGGGGAGGTTAGGTTAGGTTACGTTGGTTAGGTTAGGTTAGGTTAGGTTAGGCTCAAATTTAACCAGGAGACTCCAAATTTCGTTTTCTCACATAAACTTGATCGTAAATCACTCTAATCCACGATAGGTTACAGTACCTGCAATTTGGGGAGGTTAGGTTAGGTTACGTTGGTTATGTTAGGTTAGGTTAGGTTAGGCTCAAATTTAACCAGGAGACTCCAAATTTCGTTTTCTCACATAAACTTGATCGTAAATCACTCTAATCCACGATAGGTTACAGTACCTGCAATTTGGGGAGGTTAGGTTAGGTTACGTTGGTTAGGTTAGGTTAGGTTAGGTTAGGTTAGGTTAGGCTCAAATTTAACCAGGAGACTCCAAATTTCGTTTTCTCACATAAACTTGATCGTAAATCACTCTAATCCACGATAGGTTACAGTACCTGCAATTTGGGGAGGTTAGGTTAGGTTACGTTGGTTAGGTTAGGTTAGGTTAGGTTAGGTTAGGTTAGGCTCAAATTTAACCAGGAGACTCCAAATTTCGTTTTCTCACATAAACTTGATCGTAAATCACTCTAATCCACGATAGGTTACAGTACCTGCAATTTGGGGAGGTTAGGTTAGGTTACGTTGGTTAGGTTAGGTTAGGTTAGGTTAGGTTAGGTTAGGCTCAAATTTAACCAGGAGACACCAAATTTCGTTTTCTCACATAAACTTGATCGTAAATCACTCTAATCCACGATAGGTTACAGTACCTGCAATTTGGGGAGGTTAGGTTAGGTTACGTTGGTTAGGTTAGGTTAGGTTAGGTTAGGTTAGGTTAGGTTAGGCTCAAATTTAACCAGGAGACTCCAAATTTCGTTTTCTCACATAAACTTGATCGTAAATCACTCTAATCCACGATAGGTTACAGTACCTGCAATTTGGGGAGGTTAGGTTAGGTTACGTTGGTTAGGTTAGGTTAGGTTAGGTTAGGTTAGGTTAGGCTCAAATTTAACCAGGAGACTCCAAATTTCGTTTTCTCACATAAACTTGATCGTAAATCACTCTAATCCACGATAGGTTACAGTACCTGCAATTTGGGGAGGTTAGGTTAGGTTACGTTGGTTAGGTTAGGTTAGGTTAGGTTAGGTTAGGTTAGGCTCAAATTTAACCAGGAGACTCCAAATTTCGTTTTCTCACATAAACTTGATCGTAAATCACTCTAATCCACGATAGGTTACAGTACCTGCAATTTGGGGAGGTTAGGTTAGGTTACGTTGGTTAGGTTCGGTTCGGTTAGGTTAGGTTAGGTTAGGTTAGGTTAGGCTCAAATTTAACCAGGAGACTCCAAATTTCGTTTTCTCACATAAACTTGATCGTAAATCACTCTAATCCACGATAGGTTACAGTACCTGCAATTTGGGGAGGTTAGGTTAGGTTACGTTGGTTATGTTATGTTAGGTTAGGTTAGGTTAGGTTAGGCTCAAATTTAACCAGGAGACTCCAAATTTCGTTTTCTCACATAAACTTGATCGTAAATCACTCTAATCCACGATAGGTTACAGTACCTGCAATTTGGGGAGGTTAGGTTAGGTTACGTTGGTTAGGTTAGGTTAGGTTAGGCTCAAATTTAACCAGGAGACTCCAAATTTCGTTTTCTCACATAAACTTGATCGTAAATCACTCTAATCCACGATAGGTTACAGTACCTGCAATTTGGGGAGGTTAGGTTAGGTTACGTTGGTTAGGTTAGGTTAGGTTAGGTTAGGTTAGGTTAGGCTCAAATTTAACCAGGAGACTCCAAATTTCGTTTTCTCACATAAACTTGATCGTAAATCACTCTAATCCACGATAGGTTACAGTACCTGCAATTTGGGGAGGTTAGGTTAGGTTACGTTGGTTAGGTTAGGTTAGGTTAGGTTAGGTTAGGTTAGGCTCAAATTTAACCAGGAGACTCCAAATTTCGTTTTCTCACATAAACTTGATCGTAAATCACTCTAATCCACGATAGGTTACAGTACCTGCAATTTGGGGAGGTTAGGTTAGGTTACATTGGTTAGGTTAGGTTAGGTTAGGTTAGGTTAGGTTAGGCTCAAATTTAACCAGGAGACTCCAAATTTCGTTTTCTCACATAAACTTGATCGTAAATCACTCTAATCCACGATAGGTTACAGTACCTGCAATTTGGGGAGGTTAGGTTAGGTTACGTTGGTTATGTTAGGTTAGGTTAGGTTAGGTTAGGTTAGGCTCAAATTTAACCAGGAGACTCCAAATTTCGTTTTCTCACATAAACTTGATCGTAAATCACTCTAATCCACGATAGGTTACAGTACCTGCAATTTGGGGAGGTTAGGTTAGGTTACGTTGGTTAGGTTAGGTTAGGTTAGGTTAGGTTAGGTTAGGCTCAAATTTAACCAGGAGACTCCAAATTTCGTTTTCTCACATAAACTTGATCGTAAATCACTCTAATCCACGATAGGTTACAGTACCTGCAATTTGGGGAGGTTAGGTTAGGTTACGTTGGTTAGGTTAGGTTAGGTTAGGTTAGGTTAGGTTAGGCTCAAATTTAACCAGGAGACTCCAAATTTCGTTTTCTCACATAAACTTGATCGTAAATCACTCTAATCCACGATAGGTTACAGTACCTGCAATTTGGGGAGGTTAGGTTAGGTTACGTTGGTTAGGTTTGGTTAGGTTAGGTTAGGTTAGGCTCAAATTTAACCAGGAGACTCCAAATTTCGTTTTCTCACATAAACTTGATCGTAAATCACTCTAATCCACGATAGGTTACAGTACCTGCAATTTGGGGAGGTTAGGTTAGGTTACGTTGGTTAGGTTAGGTTAGGTTAGGTTAGGTTAGGTTAGGCTCAAATTTAACCAGGAGACTCCAAATTTCGTTTTCTCACATAAACTTGATCGTAAATCACTCTAATCCACGATAGGTTACAGTACCTGCAATTTGGGGAGGTTAGGTTAGGTTACGTTGGTTATGTTATGTTAGGTTAGGTTAGGTTAGGTTAGGCTCAAATTTAACCAGGAGACTCCAAATTTCGTTTTCTCACATAAACTTGATCGTAAATCACTCTAATCCACGATAGGTTACAGTACCTGCAATTTGGGAGGTAGGTTAG
>NW_027214064.1:0-58925 GCF_042767895.1 Penaeus vannamei | reverse complement strand
AACCTAACCTAACCTAACCAACGTAACCTAACCTAACCTCCCCAAATTGCAGGTACTGTAACCTATCGTGGATTAGAGTGATTTACGATCAAGTTTATGTGAGAAAACGAAATTTGGAGTCTCCTGGTTAAATTTGAGCCTAACCTAACCTAACCTAACCTAACCTAACCTAACCAACGTAACCTAACCTAACCTCCCCAAATTGCAGGTACTGTAACCTATCGTGGATTAGAGTGATTTACGATCAAGTTTATGTGAGAAAACGAAATTTGGAGTCTCCTGGTTAAATTTGAGCCTAACCTAACCTAACCTAACCTAACCTAACCTAACCAACGTAACCTAACCTAACCTCCCCAAATTGCAGGTACTGTAACCTATCGTGGATTAGAGTGATTTACGATCAAGTTTATGTGAGAAAACGAAATTTGGAGTCTCCTGGTTAAATTTGAGCCTAACCTAACCTAACCTAACCTAACCTAACCTAACCAACGTAACCTAACCTAACCTCCCCAAATTGCAGGTACTGTAACCTATCGTGGATTAGAGTGATTTACGATCAAGTTTATGTGAGAAAACGAAATTTGGAGTCTCCTGGTTAAATTTGAGCCTAACCTAACCTAACCTAACCTAACCTAACCTAACCAACGTAACCTAACCTAACCTCCCCAAATTGCAGGTACTGTAACCTATCGTGGATTAGAGTGATTTACGATCAAGTTTATGTGAGAAAACGAAATTTGGAGTCTCCTGGTTAAATTTGAGCCTAACCTAACCTAACCTAACCTAACCTAACCTAACCTAACCTAACCTACCCTAACCTAACCTAACCTCCCCAAATTGCAGGTACTGTAACCTATCGTGGATTAGAGTGATTTACGATCAAGTTTATGTGAGAAAACGAAATTTGGAGTCTCCTGGTTAAATTTGAGCCTAACCTAACCTAACCTAACCTAACCTAACCTAACCAACGTAACCTAACCTAACCTCCCCAAATTGCAGGTACTGTAACCTATCGTGGATTAGAGTGATTTACGATCAAGTTTATGTGAGAAAACGAAATTTGGAGTCTCCTGGTTAAATTTGAGCCTAACCTAACCTAACCTAACCTAACCTAACCTAACCTAACCTAACCAACGTAACCTAACCTAACCTCCCCAAATTGCAGGTACTGTAACCTATCGTGGATTAGAGTGATTTACGATCAAGTTTATGTGAGAAAACGAAATTTGGAGTCTCCTGGTTAAATTTGAGCCTAACCTAACCTAACCTAACCTAACCTAACCAACGTAACCTAACCTAACCTCCCCAAATTGCAGGTACTGTAACCTATCGTGGATTAGAGTGATTTACGATCAAGTTTATGTGAGAAAACGAAATTTGGAGTCTCCTGGTTAAATTTGAGCCTAACCTAACCTAACCTAACCTAACCTAACCTAACCAACGTAACCTAACCTAACCTCCCCAAATTGCAGGTACTGTAACCTATCGTGGATTAGAGTGATTTACGATCAAGTTTATGTGAGAAAACGAAATTTGGAGTCTCCTGGTTAAATTTGAGCCTAACCTAACCTAACCTAACCTAACCTAACCTAACCAACGTAACCTAACCTAACCTCCCCAAATTGCAGGTACTGTAACCTATCGTGGATTAGAGTGATTTACGATCAAGTTTATGTGAGAAAACGAAATTTGGAGTCTCCTGGTTAAATTTGAGCCTAACCTAACCTAACCTAACCTAACCTAACCTAACCTAACCTAACCAACGTAACCTAACCTAACCTCCCCAAATTGCAGGTACTGTAACCTATCGTGGATTAGAGTGATTTACGATCAAGTTTATGTGAGAAAACGAAATTTGGAGTCTCCTGGTTAAATTTGAGCCTAACCTAACCTAACCTAACCTAACCTAACCTAACCTAACGTAACCTAACCTAACCTCCCCAAATTGCAGGTACTGTAACCTATCGTGGATTAGAGTGATTTACGATCAAGTTTATGTGAGAAAACGAAATTTGGAGTCTCCTGGTTAAATTTGAGCCTAACCTAACCTAACCTAACCTAACCTAACCTAACCAACGTAACCTAACCTAACCTCCCCAAATTGCAGGTACTGTAACCTATCGTGGATTAGAGTGATTTACGATCAAGTTTATGTGAGAAAACGAAATTTGGAGTCTCCTGGTTAAATTTGAGCCTAACCTAACCTAACCTAACCTAACCTAACCTAACCTAACCTAACCAACGTAACCTAACCTAACCTCCCCAAATTGCAGGTACTGTAACCTATCGTGGATTAGAGTGATTTACGATCAAGTTTATGTGAGAAAACGAAATTTGGAGTCTCCTGGTTAAATTTGAGCCTAACCTAACCTAACCTAACCTAACCTAACCTAACCTAACCTAACGTAACCTAACCTAACCTCCCCAAATTGCAGGTACTGTAACCTATCGTGGATTAGAGTGATTTACGATCAAGTTTATGTGAGAAAACGAAATTTGGAGTCTCCTGGTTAAATTTGAGCCTAACCTAACCTAACCTAACCTAACCTAACCTAACCTAACCAACGTAACCTAACCTAACCTCCCCAAATTGCAGGTACTGTAACCTATCGTGGATTAGAGTGATTTACGATCAAGTTTATGTGAGAAAACGAAATTTGGAGTCTCCTGGTTAAATTTGAGCCTAACCTAACCTAACCTAACCTAACCTAACCTAACCTAACCTAACCAACGTAACCTAACCTAACCTCCCCAAATTGCAGGTACTGTAACCTATCGTGGATTAGAGTGATTTACGATCAAGTTTATGTGAGAAAACGAAATTTGGAGTCTCCTGGTTAAATTTGAGCCTAACCTAACCTAACCTAACCAACGTAACCTAACCTAACCTCCCCAAATTGCAGGTACTGTAACCTATCGTGGATTAGAGTGATTTACGATCAAGTTTATGTGAGAAAACGAAATTTGGAGTCTCCTGGTTAAATTTGAGCCTAACCTAACCTAACCTAACCTAACCAACGTAACCTAACCTAACCTCCCCAAATTGCAGGTACTGTAACCTATCGTGGATTAGAGTGATTTACGATCAAGTTTATGTGAGAAAACGAAATTTGGAGTCTCCTGGTTAAATTTGAGCCTAACCTAACCTAACCTAACCTAACCTAACCTAACCTAACCAACGTAACCTAACCTAACCTCCCCAAATTGCAGGTACTGTAACCTATCGTGGATTAGAGTGATTTACGATCAAGTTTATGTGAGAAAACGAAATTTGGAGTCTCCTGGTTAAATTTGAGCCTAACCTAACCTAACCTAACCTAACCTAACCAACGTAACCTAACCTAACCTCCCCAAATTGCAGGTACTGTAACCTATCGTGGATTAGAGTGATTTACGATCAAGTTTATGTGAGAAAACGAAATTTGGAGTCTCCTGGTTAAATTTGAGCCTAACCTAACCTAACCTAACCTAACCTAACCTAACCAACGTAACCTAACCTAACCTCCCCAAATTGCAGGTACTGTAACCTATCGTGGATTAGAGTGATTTACGATCAAGTTTATGTGAGAAAACGAAATTTGGAGTCTCCTGGTTAAATTTGAGCCTAACCTAACCTAACCTAACCTAACCTAACCTAACCAACGTAACCTAACCTAACCTCCCCAAATTGCAGGTACTGTAACCTATCGTGGATTAGAGTGATTTACGATCAAGTTTATGTGAGAAAACGAAATTTGGAGTCTCCTGGTTAAATTTGAGCCTAACCTAACCTAACCTAACCTAACCTAACCTAACCTAACCTAATCAACGTAACCTAACCTAACCTCCCCAAATTGCAGGTACTGTAACCTATCGTGGATTAGAGTGATTTACGATCAAGTTTATGTGAGAAAACGAAATTTGGAGTCTCCTGGTTAAATTTGAGCCTAACCTAACCTAACCTAACCTAACCTAACCTAACCAACGTAACCTAACCTAACCTCCCCAAATTGCAGGTACTGTAACCTATCGTGGATTAGAGTGATTTACGATCAAGTTTATGTGAGAAAACGAAATTTGGAGTCTCCTGGTTAAATTTGAGCCTAACCTAACCTAACCTAACCTAACCAACGTAACCTAACCTAACCTCCCCAAATTGCAGGTACTGTAACCTATCGTGGATTAGAGTGATTTACGATCAAGTTTATGTGAGAAAACGAAATTTGGAGTCTCCTGGTTAAATTTGAGCCTAACCTAACCTAACCTAACCTAACCTAACCTAACCTAACCAACGTAACCTAACCTAACCTCCCCAAATTGCAGGTACTGTAACCTATCGTGGATTAGAGTGATTTACGATCAAGTTTATGTGAGAAAACGAAATTTGGAGTCTCCTGGTTAAATTTGAGCCTAACCTAACCTAACCTAACCTAACCTAACCAACGTAACCTAACCTAACCTCCCCAAATTGCAGGTACTGTAACCTATCGTGGATTAGAGTGATTTACGATCAAGTTTATGTGAGAAAACGAAATTTGGAGTCTCCTGGTTAAATTTGAGCCTAACCTAACCTAACCTAACCTAACCTAACCAACGTAACCTAACCTAACCTCCCCAAATTGCAGGTACTGTAACCTATCGTGGATTAGAGTGATTTACGATCAAGTTTATGTGAGAAAACGAAATTTGGAGTCTCCTGGTTAAATTTGAGCCTAACCTAACCTAACCTAACCTAACCTAACCAACGTAACCTAACCTAACCTCCCCAAATTGCAGGTACTGTAACCTATCGTGGATTAGAGTGATTTACGATCAAGTTTATGTGAGAAAACGAAATTTGGAGTCTCCTGGTTAAATTTGAGCCTAACCTAACCTAACCTAACCTAACCTAACCTAACCTAACCTAACCAACGTAACCTAACCTAACCTCCCCAAATTGCAGGTACTGTAACCTATCGTGGATTAGAGTGATTTACGATCAAGTTTATGTGAGAAAACGAAATTTGGAGTCTCCTGGTTAAATTTGAGCCTAACCTAACCTAACCTAACCTAACCTAACCTAACCAACGTAACCTAACCTAACCTCCCCAAATTGCAGGTACTGTAACCTATCGTGGATTAGAGTGATTTACGATCAAGTTTATGTGAGAAAACGAAATTTGGAGTCTCCTGGTTAAATTTGAGCCTAACCTAACCTAACCTAACCTAACCTAACCTAACCAACGTAACCTAACCTAACCTCCCCAAATTGCAGGTACTGTAACCTATCGTGGATTAGAGTGATTTACGATCAAGTTTATGTGAGAAAACGAAATTTGGAGTCTCCTGGTTAAATTTGAGCCTAACCTAACCTAACCTAACCTAACCTAACCTAACCAACGTAACCTAACCTAACCTCCCCAAATTGCAGGTACTGTAACCTATCGTGGATTAGAGTGATTTACGATCAAGTTTATGTGAGAAAACGAAATTTGGAGTCTCCTGGTTAAATTTGAGCCTAACCTAACCTAACCTAACCTAACCTAACCTAACCAACGTAACCTAACCTAACCTCCCCAAATTGCAGGTACTGTAACCTATCGTGGATTAGAGTGATTTACGATCAAGTTTATGTGAGAAAACGAAATTTGGAGTCTCCTGGTTAAATTTGAGCCTAACCTAACCTAACCTAACCTAACCAACGTAACCTAACCTAACCTCCCCAAATTGCAGGTACTGTAACCTATCGTGGATTAGAGTGATTTACGATCAAGTTTATGTGAGAAAACGAAATTTGGAGTCTCCTGGTTAAATTTGAGCCTAACCTAACCTAACCTAACCTAACCTAACCTAACCTAACCAACGTAACCTAACCTAACCTCCCCAAATTGCAGGTACTGTAACCTATCGTGGATTAGAGTGATTTACGATCAAGTTTATGTGAGAAAACGAAATTTGGAGTCTCCTGGTTAAATTTGAGCCTAACCTAACCTAACCTAACCTAACCTAACCTAACCTAACCTAACCAACGTAACCTAACCTAACCTCCCCAAATTGCAGGTACTGTAACCTATCGTGGATTAGAGTGATTTACGATCAAGTTTATGTGAGAAAACGAAATTTGGAGTCTCCTGGTTAAATTTGAGCCTAACCTAACCTAACCTAACCTAACCTAACCTAACCTAACCAACGTAACCTAACCTAACCTCCCCAAATTGCAGGTACTGTAACCTATCGTGGATTAGAGTGATTTACGATCAAGTTTATGTGAGAAAACGAAATTTGGAGTCTCCTGGTTAAATTTGAGCCTAACCTAACCTAACCTAACCTAACCTAACCTAACCAACGTAACCTAACCTAACCTCCCCAAATTGCAGGTACTGTAACCTATCGTGGATTAGAGTGATTTACGATCAAGTTTATGTGAGAAAACGAAATTTGGAGTCTCCTGGTTAAATTTGAGCCTAACCTAACCTAACCTAACCTAACCTAACCAACGTAACCTAACCTAACCTCCCCAAATTGCAGGTACTGTAACCTATCGTGGATTAGAGTGATTTACGATCAAGTTTATGTGAGAAAACGAAATTTGGAGTCTCCTGGTTAAATTTGAGCCTAACCTAACCTAACCTAACCTAACCTAACCTAACCAACGTAACCTAACCTAACCTCCCCAAATTGCAGGTACTGTAACCTATCGTGGATTAGAGTGATTTACGATCAAGTTTATGTGAGAAAACGAAATTTGGAGTCTCCTGGTTAAATTTGAGCCTAACCTAACCTAACCTAACCTAACCTAACCTAACCTAACCTAACCAACGTAACCTAACCTAACCTCCCCAAATTGCAGGTACTGTAACCTATCGTGGATTAGAGTGATTTACGATCAAGTTTATGTGAGAAAACGAAATTTGGAGTCTCCTGGTTAAATTTGAGCCTAACCTAACCTAACCTAACCTAACCTAACCTAACCTAACCTAACCTAACCAACGTAACCTAACCTAACCTCCCCAAATTGCAGGTACTGTAACCTATCGTGGATTAGAGTGATTTACGATCAAGTTTATGTGAGAAAACGAAATTTGGAGTCTCCTGGTTAAATTTGAGCCTAACCTAACCTAACCTAACTTAACCTAACCTAACCTAACCAACGTAACCTAACCTAACCTCCCCAAATTGCAGGTACTGTAACCTATCGTGGATTAGAGTGATTTACGATCAAGTTTATGTGAGAAAACGAAATTTGGAGTCTCCTGGTTAAATTTGAGCCTAACCTAACCTAACCTAACCTAACCTAACCAACGTAACCTAACCTAACCTCCCCAAATTGCAGGTACTGTAACCTATCGTGGATTAGAGTGATTTACGATCAAGTTTATGTGAGAAAACGAAATTTGGAGTCTCCTGGTTAAATTTGAGCCTAACCTAACCTAACCTAACCTAACCTAACCTAACCAACGTAACCTAACCTAACCTCCCCAAATTGCAGGTACTGTAACCTATCGTGGATTAGAGTGATTTACGATCAAGTTTATGTGAGAAAACGAAATTTGGAGTCTCCTGGTTAAATTTGAGCCTAACCTAACCTAACCTAACCTAACCTAACCTAACCTAACCTAACCAACGTAACCTAACCTAACCTCCCCAAATTGCAGGTACTGTAACCTATCGTGGATTAGAGTGATTTACGATCAAGTTTATGTGAGAAAACGAAATTTGGAGTCTCCTGGTTAAATTTGAGCCTAACCTAACCTAACCTAACCTAACCTAACCTAACCTAACCTAACCAACGTAACCTAACCTAACCTCCCCAAATTGCAGGTACTGTAACCTATCGTGGATTAGAGTGATTTACGATCAAGTTTATGTGAGAAAACGAAATTTGGAGTCTCCTGGTTAAATTTGAGCCTAACCTAACCTAACCTAACCTAACCTAACCTAACCTAACCTAACCAACGTAACCTAACCTAACCTCCCCAAATTGCAGGTACTGTAACCTATCGTGGATTAGAGTGATTTACGATCAAGTTTATGTGAGAAAACGAAATTTGGAGTCTCCTGGTTAAATTTGAGCCTAACCTAACCTAACCTAACCTAACCTAACCTAACCTAACCTAACCTAACCAACGTAACCTAACCTAACCTCCCCAAATTGCAGGTACTGTAACCTATCGTGGATTAGAGTGATTTACGATCAAGTTTATGTGAGAAAACGAAATTTGGAGTCTCCTGGTTAAATTTGAGCCTAACCTAACCTAACCTAACCTAACCTAACCAACGTAACCTAACCTAACCTCCCCAAATTGCAGGTACTGTAACCTATCGTGGATTAGAGTGATTTACGATCAAGTTTATGTGAGAAAACGAAATTTGGAGTCTCCTGGTTAAATTTGAGCCTAACCTAACCTAACCTAACCTAACCTAACCTAACCTAACCAACGTAACCTAACCTAACCTCCCCAAATTGCAGGTACTGTAACCTATCGTGGATTAGAGTGATTTACGATCAAGTTTATGTGAGAAAACGAAATTTGGAGTCTCCTGGTTAAATTTGAGCCTAACCTAACCTAACCTAACCTAACCTAACCTAACCTAACCAACGTAACCTAACCTAACCTCCCCAAATTGCAGGTACTGTAACCTATCGTGGATTAGAGTGATTTACGATCAAGTTTATGTGAGAAAACGAAATTTGGAGTCTCCTGGTTAAATTTGAGCCTAACCTAACCTAACCTAACCTAACCTAACCTAACCAACGTAACCTAACCTAACCTCCCCAAATTGCAGGTACTGTAACCTATCGTGGATTAGAGTGATTTACGATCAAGTTTATGTGAGAAAACGAAATTTGGAGTCTCCTGGTTAAATTTGAGCCTAACCTAACCTAACCTAACCTAACCTAACCTAACCTAACGTAACCTAACCTAACCTCCCCAAATTGCAGGTACTGTAACCTATCGTGGATTAGAGTGATTTACGATCAAGTTTATGTGAGAAAACGAAATTTGGAGTCTCCTGGTTAAATTTGAGCCTAACCTAACCTAACCTAACCTAACCTAACCTAACCAACGTAACCTAACCTAACCTCCCCAAATTGCAGGTACTGTAACCTATCGTGGATTAGAGTGATTTACGATCAAGTTTATGTGAGAAAACGAAATTTGGAGTCTCCTGGTTAAATTTGAGCCTAACCTAACCTAACCTAACCTAACCTAACCTAACCTAACCTAACCAACGTAACCTAACCTAACCTCCCCAAATTGCAGGTACTGTAACCTATCGTGGATTAGAGTGATTTACGATCAAGTTTATGTGAGAAAACGAAATTTGGAGTCTCCTGGTTAAATTTGAGCCTAACCTAACCTAACCTAACCTAACCTAACCTAACCAACGTAACCTAACCTAACCTCCCCAAATTGCAGGTACTGTAACCTATCGTGGATTAGAGTGATTTACGATCAAGTTTATGTGAGAAAACGAAATTTGGAGTCTCCTGGTTAAATTTGAGCCTAACCTAACCTAACCTAACCTAACCTAACCTAACGTAACCTAACCTAACCTCCCCAAATTGCAGGTACTGTAACCTATCGTGGATTAGAGTGATTTACGATCAAGTTTATGTGAGAAAACGAAATTTGGAGTCTCCTGGTTAAATTTGAGCCTAACCTAACCTAACCTAACCTAACCTAACCTAACCAACGTAACCTAACCTAACCTCCCCAAATTGCAGGTACTGTAACCTATCGTGGATTAGAGTGATTTACGATCAAGTTTATGTGAGAAAACGAAATTTGGAGTCTCCTGGTTAAATTTGAGCCTAACCTAACCTAACCTAACCTAACCTAACCTAACCAACGTAACCTAACCTAACCTCCCCAAATTGCAGGTACTGTAACCTATCGTGGATTAGAGTGATTTACGATCAAGTTTATGTGAGAAAACGAAATTTGGAGTCTCCTGGTTAAATTTGAGCCTAACCTAACCTAACCTAACCTAACCTAACCTAACCAACGTAACCTAACCTAACCTCCCCAAATTGCAGGTACTGTAACCTATCGTGGATTAGAGTGATTTACGATCAAGTTTATGTGAGAAAACGAAATTTGGAGTCTCCTGGTTAAATTTGAGCCTAACCTAACCTAACCTAACCTAACCTAACCTAACCAACGTAACCTAACCTAACCTCCCCAAATTGCAGGTACTGTAACCTATCGTGGATTAGAGTGATTTACGATCAAGTTTATGTGAGAAAACGAAATTTGGAGTCTCCTGGTTAAATTTGAGCCTAACCTAACCTAACCTAACCTAACCTAACCTAACCTAACCAACGTAACCTAACCTAACCTCCCCAAATTGCAGGTACTGTAACCTATCGTGGATTAGAGTGATTTACGATCAAGTTTATGTGAGAAAACGAAATTTGGAGTCTCCTGGTTAAATTTGAGCCTAACCTAACCTAACCTAACCTAACCTAACCTAACCTAACCTAACCAACGTAACCTAACCTAACCTCCCCAAATTGCAGGTACTGTAACCTATCGTGGATTAGAGTGATTTACGATCAAGTTTATGTGAGAAAACGAAATTTGGAGTCTCCTGGTTAAATTTGAGCCTAACCTAACCTAACCTAACCTAACCTAACCTAACCTAACCTAACCAACGTAACCTAACCTAACCTCCCCAAATTGCAGGTACTGTAACCTATCGTGGATTAGAGTGATTTACGATCAAGTTTATGTGAGAAAACGAAATTTGGAGTCTCCTGGTTAAATTTGAGCCTAACCTAACCTAACCTAACCTAACCTAACCAACGTAACCTAACCTAACCTCCCCAAATTGCAGGTACTGTAACCTATCGTGGATTAGAGTGATTTACGATCAAGTTTATGTGAGAAAACGAAATTTGGAGTCTCCTGGTTAAATTTGAGCCTAACCTAACCTAACCTAACCTAACCTAACCTAACCAACGTAACCTAACCTAACCTCCCCAAATTGCAGGTACTGTAACCTATCGTGGATTAGAGTGATTTACGATCAAGTTTATGTGAGAAAACGAAATTTGGAGTCTCCTGGTTAAATTTGAGCCTAACCTAACCTAACCTAACCTCCCCAAATTGCAGGTACTGTAACCTATCGTGGATTAGAGTGATTTACGATCAAGTTTATGTGAGAAAACGAAATTTGGAGTCTCCTGGTTAAATTTGAGCCTAACCTAACCTAACCTAACCTAACCTAACCTAACCAACGTAACCTAACCTAACCTCCCCAAATTGCAGGTACTGTAACCTATCGTGGATTAGAGTGATTTACGATCAAGTTTATGTGAGAAAACGAAATTTGGAGTCTCCTGGTTAAATTTGAGCCTAACCTAACCTAACCTAACCTAACCTAACCTAACCTAACCTAACCAACGTAACCTAACCTAACCTCCCCAAATTGCAGGTACTGTAACCTATCGTGGATTAGAGTGATTTACGATCAAGTTTATGTGAGAAAACGAAATTTGGAGTCTCCTGGTTAAATTTGAGCCTAACCTAACCTAACCTAACCTAACCTAACCTAACCAACGTAACCTAACCTAACCTCCCCAAATTGCAGGTACTGTAACCTATCGTGGATTAGAGTGATTTACGATCAAGTTTATGTGAGAAAACGAAATTTGGAGTCTCCTGGTTAAATTTGAGCCTAACCTAACCTAACCTAACCTAACCTAACCTAACCTAACCTAACCAACGTAACCTAACCTAACCTCCCCAAATTGCAGGTACTGTAACCTATCGTGGATTAGAGTGATTTACGATCAAGTTTATGTGAGAAAACGAAATTTGGAGTCTCCTGGTTAAATTTGAGCCTAACCTAACCTAACCTAACCTAACCTAACCTAACCAACGTAACCTAACCTAACCTCCCCAAATTGCAGGTACTGTAACCTATCGTGGATTAGAGTGATTTACGATCAAGTTTATGTGAGAAAACGAAATTTGGAGTCTCCTGGTTAAATTTGAGCCTAACCTAACCTAACCTAACCTAACCTAACCTAACCAACGTAACCTAACCTAACCTCCCCAAATTGCAGGTACTGTAACCTATCGTGGATTAGAGTGATTTACGATCAAGTTTATGTGAGAAAACGAAATTTGGAGTCTCCTGGTTAAATTTGAGCCTAACCTAACCTAACCTAACCTAACCTAACCTAACCTAACCAACGTAACCTAACCTAACCTCCCCAAATTGCAGGTACTGTAACCTATCGTGGATTAGAGTGATTTACGATCAAGTTTATGTGAGAAAACGAAATTTGGAGTCTCCTGGTTAAATTTGAGCCTAACCTAACCTAACCTAACCTAACCTAACCTAACCAACGTAACCTAACCTAACCTCCCCAAATTGCAGGTACTGTAACCTATCGTGGATTAGAGTGATTTACGATCAAGTTTATGTGAGAAAACGAAATTTGGAGTCTCCTGGTTAAATTTGAGCCTAACCTAACCTAACCTAACCTAACCTAACCTAACCTAACCAACGTAACCTAACCTAACCTCCCCAAATTGCAGGTACTGTAACCTATCGTGGATTAGAGTGATTTACGATCAAGTTTATGTGAGAAAACGAAATTTGGAGTCTCCTGGTTAAATTTGAGCCTAACCTAACCTAACCTAACCTAACCTAACCTAACCAACGTAACCTAACCTAACCTCCCCAAATTGCAGGTACTGTAACCTATCGTGGATTAGAGTGATTTACGATCAAGTTTATGTGAGAAAACGAAATTTGGAGTCTCCTGGTTAAATTTGAGCCTAACCTAACCTAACCTAACCTAACCTAACCTAACCAACGTAACCTAACCTAACCTCCCCAAATTGCAGGTACTGTAACCTATCGTGGATTAGAGTGATTTACGATCAAGTTTATGTGAGAAAACGAAATTTGGAGTCTCCTGGTTAAATTTGAGCCTAACCTAACCTAACCTAACCTAACCTAACCTAACCAACGTAACCTAACCTAACCTCCCCAAATTGCAGGTACTGTAACCTATCGTGGATTAGAGTGATTTACGATCAAGTTTATGTGAGAAAACGAAATTTGGAGTCTCCTGGTTAAATTTGAGCCTAACCTAACCTAACCTAACCTAACCTAACCTAACCAACGTAACCTAACCTAACCTCCCCAAATTGCAGGTACTGTAACCTATCGTGGATTAGAGTGATTTACGATCAAGTTTATGTGAGAAAACGAAATTTGGAGTCTCCTGGTTAAATTTGAGCCTAACCTAACCTAACCTAACCTAACCTAACCTAACCTAACCAACGTAACCTAACCTAACCTCCCCAAATTGCAGGTACTGTAACCTATCGTGGATTAGAGTGATTTACGATCAAGTTTATGTGAGAAAACGAAATTTGGAGTCTCCTGGTTAAATTTGAGCCTAACCTAACCTAACCTAACCTAACCTAACCTAACCAACGTAACCTAACCTAACCTCCCCAAATTGCAGGTACTGTAACCTATCGTGGATTAGAGTGATTTACGATCAAGTTTATGTGAGAAAACGAAATTTGGAGTCTCCTGGTTAAATTTGAGCCTAACCTAACCTAACCTAACCTAACCTAACCTAACCTAACCAACGTAACCTAACCTAACCTCCCCAAATTGCAGGTACTGTAACCTATCGTGGATTAGAGTGATTTACGATCAAGTTTATGTGAGAAAACGAAATTTGGAGTCTCCTGGTTAAATTTGAGCCTAACCTAACCTAACCTAACCTAACCTAACCTAACCAACGTAACCTAACCTAACCTCCCCAAATTGCAGGTACTGTAACCTATCGTGGATTAGAGTGATTTACGATCAAGTTTATGTGAGAAAACGAAATTTGGAGTCTCCTGGTTAAATTTGAGCCTAACCTAACCTAACCTAACCTAACCTAACCTAACCAACGTAACCTAACCTAACCTCCCCAAATTGCAGGTACTGTAACCTATCGTGGATTAGAGTGATTTACGATCAAGTTTATGTGAGAAAACGAAATTTGGAGTCTCCTGGTTAAATTTGAGCCTAACCTAACCTAACCTAACCTAACCTAACCTAACCAACGTAACCTAACCTAACCTCCCCAAATTGCAGGTACTGTAACCTATCGTGGATTAGAGTGATTTACGATCAAGTTTATGTGAGAAAACGAAATTTGGAGTCTCCTGGTTAAATTTGAGCCTAACCTAACCTAACCTAACCTAACCTAACCTAACCTAACCAACGTAACCTAACCTAACCTCCCCAAATTGCAGGTACTGTAACCTATCGTGGATTAGAGTGATTTACGATCAAGTTTATGTGAGAAAACGAAATTTGGAGTCTCCTGGTTAAATTTGAGCCTAACCTAACCTAACCTAACCTAACCTAACCTAACCAACGTAACCTAACCTAACCTCCCCAAATTGCAGGTACTGTAACCTATCGTGGATTAGAGTGATTTACGATCAAGTTTATGTGAGAAAACGAAATTTGGAGTCTCCTGGTTAAATTTGAGCCTAACCTAACCTAACCTAACCTAACCTAACCTAACCTAACCAACGTAACCTAACCTAACCTCCCCAAATTGCAGGTACTGTAACCTATCGTGGATTAGAGTGATTTACGATCAAGTTTATGTGAGAAAACGAAATTTGGAGTCTCCTGGTTAAATTTGAGCCTAACCTAACCTAACCTAACCTAACCTAACCTAACCTAACCTAACCAACGTAACCTATCCTAACCTCCCCAAATTGCAGGTACTGTAACCTATCGTGGATTAGAGTGATTTACGATCAAGTTTATGTGAGAAAACGAAATTTGGAGTCTCCTGGTTAAATTTGAGCCTAACCTAACCTAACCTAACCTAACCTAACCTAACCAACGTAACCTAACCTAACCTCCCCAAATTGCAGGTACTGTAACCTATCGTGGATTAGAGTGATTTACGATCAAGTTTATGTGAGAAAACGAAATTTGGAGTCTCCTGGTTAAATTTGAGCCTAACCTAACCTAACCTAACCTAACCTAACCTAACCTAACCTAACCAACGTAACCTAACCTAACCTCCCCAAATTGCAGGTACTGTAACCTATCGTGGATTAGAGTGATTTACGATCAAGTTTATGTGAGAAAACGAAATTTGGAGTCTCCTGGTTAAATTTGAGCCTAACCTAACCTAACCTAACCTAACCTAACCTAACCTAACCAACGTAACCTAACCTAACCTCCCCAAATTGCAGGTACTGTAACCTATCGTGGATTAGAGTGATTTACGATCAAGTTTATGTGAGAAAACGAAATTTGGAGTCTCCTGGTTAAATTTGAGCCTAACCTAACCTAACCTAACCTAACCTAACCTAACCTAACCTAACCTAACGAAACCAACGTATCCTAACCTCCCCAAATTGCAGGTACTGTAACCTATCGTGGATTAGAGTGATTTACGATCAAGTTTATGTGAGAAAACGAAATTTGGAGTCTCCTGGTTAAATTTGAGCCTAACCTAACCTAACCTAACCTAACCTAACCTAACCTAACCAACGTAACCTAACCTAACCTCCCCAAATTGCAGGTACTGTAACCTATCGTGGATTAGAGTGATTTACGATCAAGTTTATGTGAGAAAACGAAATTTGGAGTCTCCTGGTTAAATTTGAGCCTAACCTAACCTAACCTAACCTAACCTAACCTAACCTAACCTAACCAACGTAACCTAACCTAACCTCCCCAAATTGCAGGTACTGTAACCTATCGTGGATTAGAGTGATTTACGATCAAGTTTATGTGAGAAAACGAAATTTGGAGTCTCCTGGTTAAATTTGAGCCTAACCTAACCTAACCTAACCTAACCTAACCTAACCAACGTAACCTAACCTAACCTCCCCAAATTGCAGGTACTGTAACCTATCGTGGATTAGAGTGATTTACGATCAAGTTTATGTGAGAAAACGAAATTTGGAGTCTCCTGGTTAAATTTGAGCCTAACCTAACCTAACCTAACCTAACCTAACCTAACCAACGTAACCTAACCTAACCTCCCCAAATTGCAGGTACTGTAACCTATCGTGGATTAGAGTGATTTACGATCAAGTTTATGTGAGAAAACGAAATTTGGAGTCTCCTGGTTAAATTTGAGCCTAACCTAACCTAACCTAACCTAACCTAACCTAACCTAACCTAACCTAACCTAACCTAACCTCCCCAAATTGCAGGTACTGTAACCTATCGTGGATTAGAGTGATTTACGATCAAGTTTATGTGAGAAAACGAAATTTGGAGTCTCCTGGTTAAATTTGAGCCTAACCTAACCTAACCTAACCTAACCTAACCTAACCAACGTAACCTAACCTAACCTCCCCAAATTGCAGGTACTGTAACCTATCGTGGATTAGAGTGATTTACGATCAAGTTTATGTGAGAAAACGAAATTTGGAGTCCCCTGGTTAAATTTGAGCCTAACCTAACCTAACCTAACCTAACCTAACCTAACCAACGTAACCTAACCTAACCTCCCCAAATTGCAGGTACTGTAACCTATCGTGGATTAGAGTGATTTACGATCAAGTTTATGTGAGAAAACGAAATTTGGAGTCTCCTGGTTAAATTTGAGCCTAACCTAACCTAACCTAACCTAACCTAACCTAACCAACGTAACCTAACCTAACCTCCCCAAATTGCAGGTACTGTAACCTATCGTGGATTAGAGTGATTTACGATCAAGTTTATGTGAGAAAACGAAATTTGGAGTCTCCTGGTTAAATTTGAGCCTAACCTAACCTAACCTAACCTAACCTAACCTAACCTAACCTAACGTAACCTAACCTAACCTCCCCAAATTGCAGGTACTGTAACCTATCGTGGATTAGAGTGATTTACGATCAAGTTTATGTGAGAAAACGAAATTTGGAGTCTCCTGGTTAAATTTGAGCCTAACCTAACCTAACCTAACCTAACCTAACCTAACCAACGTAACCTAACCTAACCTCCCCAAATTGCAGGTACTGTAACCTATCGTGGATTAGAGTGATTTACGATCAAGTTTATGTGAGAAAACGAAATTTGGAGTCTCCTGGTTAAATTTGAGCCTAACCTAACCTAACCTAACCTAACCTAACCTAACCAACGTAACCTAACCTAACCTCCCCAAATTGCAGGTACTGTAACCTATCGTGGATTAGAGTGATTTACGATCAAGTTTATGTGAGAAAACGAAATTTGGAGTCTCCTGGTTAAATTTGAGCCTAACCTAACCTAACCTAACCTAACCTAACCTAACCTAACCAACGTAACCTAACCTAACCTCCCCAAATTGCAGGTACTGTAACCTATCGTGGATTAGAGTGATTTACGATCAAGTTTATGTGAGAAAACGAAATTTGGAGTCTCCTGGTTAAATTTGAGCCTAACCTAACCTAACCTAACCTAACCTAACCTAACCAACGTAACCTAACCTAACCTCCCCAAATTGCAGGTACTGTAACCTATCGTGGATTAGAGTGATTTACGATCAAGTTTATGTGAGAAAACGAAATTTGGAGTCTCCTGGTTAAATTTGAGCCTAACCTAACCTAACCTAACCTAACCTAACCTAACCTAACCAACGTAACCTAACCTAACCTCCCCAAATTGCAGGTACTGTAACCTATCGTGGATTAGAGTGATTTACGATCAAGTTTATGTGAGAAAACGAAATTTGGAGTCTCCTGGTTAAATTTGAGCCTAACCTAACCTAACCTAACCTAACCTAACCTAACCTAACCAACGTAACCTAACCTAACCTCCCCAAATTGCAGGTACTGTAACCTATCGTGGATTAGAGTGATTTACGATCAAGTTTATGTGAGAAAACGAAATTTGGAGTCTCCTGGTTAAATTTGAGCCTAACCTAACCTAACCTAACCTAACCTAACCTAACCAACGTAACCTAACCTAACCTCCCCAAATTGCAGGTACTGTAACCTATCGTGGATTAGAGTGATTTACGATCAAGTTTATGTGAGAAAACGAAATTTGGAGTCTCCTGGTTAAATTTGAGCCTAACCTAACCTAACCTAACCTAACCTAACCTAACCTAACCAACGTAACCTAACCTAACCTCCCCAAATTGCAGGTACTGTAACCTATCGTGGATTAGAGTGATTTACGATCAAGTTTATGTGAGAAAACGAAATTTGGAGTCTCCTGGTTAAATTTGAGCCTAACCTAACCTAACCTAACCTAACCTAACCTAACCTAACCAACGTAACCTAACCTAACCTCCCCAAATTGCAGGTACTGTAACCTATCGTGGATTAGAGTGATTTACGATCAAGTTTATGTGAGAAAACGAAATTTGGAGTCTCCTGGTTAAATTTGAGCCTAACCTAACCTAACCTAACCTAACCTAACCTAACCAACGTAACCTAACCTAACCTCCCCAAATTGCAGGTACTGTAACCTATCGTGGATTAGAGTGATTTACGATCAAGTTTATGTGAGAAAACGAAATTTGGAGTCTCCTGGTTAAATTTGAGCCTAACCTAACCTAACCTAACCTAACCTAACCTAACCAACGTAACCTAACCTAACCTCCCCAAATTGCAGGTACTGTAACCTATCGTGGATTAGAGTGATTTACGATCAAGTTTATGTGAGAAAACGAAATTTGGAGTCTCCTGGTTAAATTTGAGCCTAACCTAACCTAACCTAACCTAACCTAACCTAACCAACGTAACCTAACCTAACCTCCCCAAATTGCAGGTACTGTAACCTATCGTGGATTAGAGTGATTTACGATCAAGTTTATGTGAGAAAACGAAATTTGGAGTCTCCTGGTTAAATTTGAGCCTAACCTAACCTAACCTAACCTAACCTAACCTAACCAACGTAACCTAACCTAACCTCCCCAAATTGCAGGTACTGTAACCTATCGTGGATTAGAGTGATTTACGATCAAGTTTATGTGAGAAAACGAAATTTGGAGTCTCCTGGTTAAATTTGAGCCTAACCTAACCTAACCTAACCTAACCTAACCTAACCTAACCAACGTAACCTAACCTAACCTCCCCAAATTGCAGGTACTGTAACCTATCGTGGATTAGAGTGATTTACGATCAAGTTTATGTGAGAAAACGAAATTTGGAGTCTCCTGGTTAAATTTGAGCCTAACCTAACCTAACCTAACCTAACCTAACCTAACCAACGTAACCTAACCTAACCTCCCCAAATTGCAGGTACTGTAACCTATCGTGGATTAGAGTGATTTACGATCAAGTTTATGTGAGAAAACGAAATTTGGAGTCTCCTGGTTAAATTTGAGCCTAACCTAACCTAACCTAACCTAACCTAACCTAACCAACGTAACCTAACCTAACCTCCCCAAATTGCAGGTACTGTAACCTATCGTGGATTAGAGTGATTTACGATCAAGTTTATGTGAGAAAACGAAATTTGGAGTCTCCTGGTTAAATTTGAGCCTAACCTAACCTAACCTAACCTAACCTAACCAACGTAACCTAACCTAACCTCCCCAAATTGCAGGTACTGTAACCTATCGTGGATTAGAGTGATTTACGATCAAGTTTATGTGAGAAAACGAAATTTGGAGTCTCCTGGTTAAATTTGAGCCTAACCTAACCTAACCTAACCTAACCTAACCTAACCTAACCTAACCTAACCAACGTAACCTAACCTAACCTCCCCAAATTGCAGGTACTGTAACCTATCGTGGATTAGAGTGATTTACGATCAAGTTTATGTGAGAAAACGAAATTTGGAGTCTCCTGGTTAAATTTGAGCCTAACCTAACCTAACCTAACCTAACCTAACCTAACCTAACCAACGTAACCTAACCTAACCTCCCCAAATTGCAGGTACTGTAACCTATCGTGGATTAGAGTGATTTACGATCAAGTTTATGTGAGAAAACGAAATTTGGAGTCTCCTGGTTAAATTTGAGCCTAACCTAACCTAACCTAACCTAACCTAACCTAACCTAACCTAACCAACGTAACCTAACCTAACCTCCCCAAATTGCAGGTACTGTAACCTATCGTGGATTAGAGTGATTTACGATCAAGTTTATGTGAGAAAACGAAATTTGGAGTCTCCTGGTTAAATTTGAGCCTAACCTAACCTAACCTAACCTAACCTAACCTAACCAACGTAACCTAACCTAACCTCCCCAAATTGCAGGTACTGTAACCTATCGTGGATTAGAGTGATTTACGATCAAGTTTATGTGAGAAAACGAAATTTGGAGTCTCCTGGTTAAATTTGAGCCTAACCTAACCTAACCTAACCTAACCTAACCTAACCAACGTAACCTAACCTAACCTCCCCAAATTGCAGGTACTGTAACCTATCGTGGATTAGAGTGATTTACGATCAAGTTTATGTGAGAAAACGAAATTTGGAGTCTCCTGGTTAAATTTGAGCCTAACCTAACCTAACCTAACCTAACCTAACCTAACCAACGTAACCTAACCTAACCTCCCCAAATTGCAGGTACTGTAACCTATCGTGGATTAGAGTGATTTACGATCAAGTTTATGTGAGAAAACGAAATTTGGAGTCTCCTGGTTAAATTTGAGCCTAACCTAACCTAACCTAACCTAACCTAACCTAACCAACGTAACCTAACCTAACCTCCCCAAATTGCAGGTACTGTAACCTATCGTGGATTAGAGTGATTTACGATCAAGTTTATGTGAGAAAACGAAATTTGGAGTCTCCTGGTTAAATTTGAGCCTAACCTAACCTAACCTAACCTAACCTAACCTAACCAACGTAACCTAACCTAACCTCCCCAAATTGCAGGTACTGTAACCTATCGTGGATTAGAGTGATTTACGATCAAGTTTATGTGAGAAAACGAAATTTGGAGTCTCCTGGTTAAATTTGAGCCTAACCTAACCTAACCTAACCTAACCTAACCTAACCAACGTAACCTAACCTAACCTCCCCAAATTGCAGGTACTGTAACCTATCGTGGATTAGAGTGATTTACGATCAAGTTTATGTGAGAAAACGAAATTTGGAGTCTCCTGGTTAAATTTGAGCCTAACCTAACCTAACCTAACCTAACCTAACCTAACCAACGTAACCTAACCTAACCTCCCCAAATTGCAGGTACTGTAACCTATCGTGGATTAGAGTGATTTACGATCAAGTTTATGTGAGAAAACGAAATTTGGAGTCTCCTGGTTAAATTTGAGCCTAACCTAACCTAACCTAACCTAACCTAACCTAACCAACGTAACCTAACCTAACCTCCCCAAATTGCAGGTACTGTAACCTATCGTGGATTAGAGTGATTTACGATCAAGTTTATGTGAGAAAACGAAATTTGGAGTCTCCTGGTTAAATTTGAGCCTAACCTAACCTAACCTAACCTAACCTAACCTAACCTAACCAACGTAACCTAACCTAACCTCCCCAAATTGCAGGTACTGTAACCTATCGTGGATTAGAGTGATTTACGATCAAGTTTATGTGAGAAAACGAAATTTGGAGTCTCCTGGTTAAATTTGAGCCTAACCTAACCTAACCTAACCTAACCTAACCTAACCAACGTAACCTAACCTAACCTCCCCAAATTGCAGGTACTGTAACCTATCGTGGATTAGAGTGATTTACGATCAAGTTTATGTGAGAAAACGAAATTTGGAGTCTCCTGGTTAAATTTGAGCCTAACCTAACCTAACCTAACCTAACCTAACCTAACCTAACCTAACCAACGTAACCTAACCTAACCTCCCCAAATTGCAGGTACTGTAACCTATCGTGGATTAGAGTGATTTACGATCAAGTTTATGTGAGAAAACGAAATTTGGAGTCTCCTGGTTAAATTTGAGCCTAACCTAACCTAACCTAACCTAACCTAACCTAACCTAACCTAACCAACGTAACCTAACCTAACCTCCCCAAATTGCAGGTACTGTAACCTATCGTGGATTAGAGTGATTTACGATCAAGTTTATGTGAGAAAACGAAATTTGGAGTCTCCTGGTTAAATTTGAGCCTAACCTAACCTAACCTAACCTAACCTAACCTAACCAACGTAACCTAACCTAACCTCCCCAAATTGCAGGTACTGTAACCTATCGTGGATTAGAGTGATTTACGATCAAGTTTATGTGAGAAAACGAAATTTGGAGTCTCCTGGTTAAATTTGAGCCTAACCTAACCTAACCTAACCTAACCTAACCTAACCAACGTAACCTAACCTAACCTCCCCAAATTGCAGGTACTGTAACCTATCGTGGATTAGAGTGATTTACGATCAAGTTTATGTGAGAAAACGAAATTTGGAGTCTCCTGGTTAAATTTGAGCCTAACCTAACCTAACCTAACCTAACCTAACCTAACCTAACCAACGTAACCTAACCTAACCTCCCCAAATTGCAGGTACTGTAACCTATCGTGGATTAGAGTGATTTACGATCAAGTTTATGTGAGAAAACGAAATTTGGAGTCTCCTGGTTAAATTTGAGCCTAACCTAACCTAACCTAACCTAACCTAACCTAACCAACGTAACCTAACCTAACCTCCCCAAATTGCAGGTACTGTAACCTATCGTGGATTAGAGTGATTTACGATCAAGTTTATGTGAGAAAACGAAATTTGGAGTCTCCTGGTTAAATTTGAGCCTAACCTAACCTAACCTAACCTAACCTAACCTAACCAACGTAACCTAACCTAACCTCCCCAAATTGCAGGTACTGTAACCTATCGTGGATTAGAGTGATTTACGATCAAGTTTATGTGAGAAAACGAAATTTGGAGTCTCCTGGTTAAATTTGAGCCTAACCTAACCTAACCTAACCTAACCTAACCTAACCAACGTAACCTAACCTAACCTCCCCAAATTGCAGGTACTGTAACCTATCGTGGATTAGAGTGATTTACGATCAAGTTTATGTGAGAAAACGAAATTTGGAGTCTCCTGGTTAAATTTGAGCCTAACCTAACCTAACCTAACCTAACCTAACCTAACCTAACCTAACCAACGTAACCTAACCTAACCTCCCCAAATTGCAGGTACTGTAACCTATCGTGGATTAGAGTGATTTACGATCAAGTTTATGTGAGAAAACGAAATTTGGAGTCTCCTGGTTAAATTTGAGCCTAACCTAACCTAACCTAACCTAACCTAACCTAACCTAACCTAACCAACGTAACCTAACCTAACCTCCCCAAATTGCAGGTACTGTAACCTATCGTGGATTAGAGTGATTTACGATCAAGTTTATGTGAGAAAACGAAATTTGGAGTCTCCTGGTTAAATTTGAGCCTAACCTAACCTAACCTAACCTAACCTAACCTAACCAACGTAACCTAACCTAACCTCCCCAAATTGCAGGTACTGTAACCTATCGTGGATTAGAGTGATTTACGATCAAGTTTATGTGAGAAAACGAAATTTGGAGTCTCCTGGTTAAATTTGAGCCTAACCTAACCTAACCTAACCTAACCTAACCTAACCAACGTAACCTAACCTAACCTCCCCAAATTGCAGGTACTGTAACCTATCGTGGATTAGAGTGATTTACGATCAAGTTTATGTGAGAAAACGAAATTTGGAGTCTCCTGGTTAAATTTGAGCCTAACCTAACCTAACCTAACCTAACCTAACCTAACCTAACCAACGTAACCTAACCTAACCTCCCCAAATTGCAGGTACTGTAACCTATCGTGGATTAGAGTGATTTACGATCAAGTTTATGTGAGAAAACGAAATTTGGAGTCTCCTGGTTAAATTTGAGCCTAACCTAACCTAACCTAACCTAACCTAACCTAACCAACGTAACCTAACCTAACCTCCCCAAATTGCAGGTACTGTAACCTATCGTGGATTAGAGTGATTTACGATCAAGTTTATGTGAGAAAACGAAATTTGGAGTCTCCTGGTTAAATTTGAGCCTAACCTAACCTAACCTAACCTAACCTAACCAACGTAACCTAACCTAACCTCCCCAAATTGCAGGTACTGTAACCTATCGTGGATTAGAGTGATTTACGATCAAGTTTATGTGAGAAAACGAAATTTGGAGTCTCCTGGTTAAATTTGAGCCTAACCTAACCTAACCTAACCTAACCTAACCTAACCTAACCTAACCAACGTAACCTAACCTAACCTCCCCAAATTGCAGGTACTGTAACCTATCGTGGATTAGAGTGATTTACGATCAAGTTTATGTGAGAAAACGAAATTTGGAGTCTCCTGGTTAAATTTGAGCCTAACCTAACCTAACCTAACCTAACCTAACCTAACCTAACCAACGTAACCTAACCTAACCTCCCCAAATTGCAGGTACTGTAACCTATCGTGGATTAGAGTGATTTACGATCAAGTTTATGTGAGAAAACGAAATTTGGAGTCTCCTGGTTAAATTTGAGCCTAACCTAACCTAACCTAACCTAACCTAACCTAACCAACGTAACCTAACCTAACCTCCCCAAATTGCAGGTACTGTAACCTATCGTGGATTAGAGTGATTTACGATCAAGTTTATGTGAGAAAACGAAATTTGGAGTCTCCTGGTTAAATTTGAGCCTAACCTAACCTAACCTAACCTAACCTAACCAACGTAACCTAACCTAACCTCCCCAAATTGCAGGTACTGTAACCTATCGTGGATTAGAGTGATTTACGATCAAGTTTATGTGAGAAAACGAAATTTGGAGTCTCCTGGTTAAATTTGAGCCTAACCTAACCTAACCTAACCTAACCTAACCTAACCTAACCAACGTAACCTAACCTAACCTCCCCAAATTGCAGGTACTGTAACCTATCGTGGATTAGAGTGATTTACGATCAAGTTTATGTGAGAAAACGAAATTTGGAGTCTCCTGGTTAAATTTGAGCCTAACCTAACCTAACCTAACCTAACCTAACCTAACCAACGTAACCTAACCTAACCTCCCCAAATTGCAGGTACTGTAACCTATCGTGGATTAGAGTGATTTACGATCAAGTTTATGTGAGAAAACGAAATTTGGAGTCTCCTGGTTAAATTTGAGCCTAACCTAACCTAACCTAACCTAACCTAACCAACGTAACCTAACCTAACCTCCCCAAATTGCAGGTACTGTAACCTATCGTGGATTAGAGTGATTTACGATCAAGTTTATGTGAGAAAACGAAATTTGGAGTCTCCTGGTTAAATTTGAGCCTAACCTAACCTAACCTAACCTAACCTAACCTAACCAACGTAACCTAACCTAACCTCCCCAAATTGCAGGTACTGTAACCTATCGTGGATTAGAGTGATTTACGATCAAGTTTATGTGAGAAAACGAAATTTGGAGTCTCCTGGTTAAATTTGAGCCTAACCTAACCTAACCTAACCTAACCTAACCAACGTAACCTAACCTAACCTCCCCAAATTGCAGGTACTGTAACCTATCGTGGATTAGAGTGATTTACGATCAAGTTTATGTGAGAAAACGAAATTTGGAGTCTCCTGGTTAAATTTGAGCCTAACCTAACCTAACCTAACCTAACCTAACCTAACCAACGTAACCTAACCTAACCTCCCCAAATTGCAGGTACTGTAACCTATCGTGGATTAGAGTGATTTACGATCAAGTTTATGTGAGAAAACGAAATTTGGAGTCTCCTGGTTAAATTTGAGCCTAACCTAACCTAACCTAACCTAACCTAACCAACGTAACCTAACCTAACCTCCCCAAATTGCAGGTACTGTAACCTATCGTGGATTAGAGTGATTTACGATCAAGTTTATGTGAGAAAACGAAATTTGGAGTCTCCTGGTTAAATTTGAGCCTAACCTAACCTAACCTAACCTAACCTAACCAACGTAACCTAACCTAACCTCCCCAAATTGCAGGTACTGTAACCTATCGTGGATTAGAGTGATTTACGATCAAGTTTATGTGAGAAAACGAAATTTGGAGTCTCCTGGTTAAATTTGAGCCTAACCTAACCTAACCTAACCTAACCTAACCTAACCAACGTAACCTAACCTAACCTCCCCAAATTGCAGGTACTGTAACCTATCGTGGATTAGAGTGATTTACGATCAAGTTTATGTGAGAAAACGAAATTTGGAGTCTCCTGGTTAAATTTGAGCCTAACCTAACCTAACCTAACCTAACCTAACCTAACCAACGTAACCTAACCTAACCTCCCCAAATTGCAGGTACTGTAACCTATCGTGGATTAGAGTGATTTACGATCAAGTTTATGTGAGAAAACGAAATTTGGAGTCTCCTGGTTAAATTTGAGCCTAACCTAACCTAACCTAACCTAACCTAACCTAACCAACGTAACCTAACCTAACCTCCCCAAATTGCAGGTACTGTAACCTATCGTGGATTAGAGTGATTTACGATCAAGTTTATGTGAGAAAACGAAATTTGGAGTCTCCTGGTTAAATTTGAGCCTAACCTAACCTAACCTAACCTAACCTAACCTAACCAACGTAACCTAACCTAACCTCCCCAAATTGCAGGTACTGTAACCTATCGTGGATTAGAGTGATTTACGATCAAGTTTATGTGAGAAAACGAAATTTGGAGTCTCCTGGTTAAATTTGAGCCTAACCTAACCTAACCTAACCTAACCTAACCAACGTAACCTAACCTAACCTCCCCAAATTGCAGGTACTGTAACCTATCGTGGATTAGAGTGATTTACGATCAAGTTTATGTGAGAAAACGAAATTTGGAGTCTCCTGGTTAAATTTGAGCCTAACCTAACCTAACCTAACCTAACCTAACCTAACCTAACCAACGTAACCTAACCTAACCTCCCCAAATTGCAGGTACTGTAACCTATCGTGGATTAGAGTGATTTACGATCAAGTTTATGTGAGAAAACGAAATTTGGAGTCTCCTGGTTAAATTTGAGCCTAACCTAACCTAACCTAACCTAACCTAACCTAACCAACGTAACCTAACCTAACCTCCCCAAATTGCAGGTACTGTAACCTATCGTGGATTAGAGTGATTTACGATCAAGTTTATGTGAGAAAACGAAATTTGGAGTCTCCTGGTTAAATTTGAGCCTAACCTAACCTAACCTAACCTAACCTAACCTAACCAACGTAACCTAACCTAACCTCCCCAAATTGCAGGTACTGTAACCTATCGTGGATTAGAGTGATTTACGATCAAGTTTATGTGAGAAAACGAAATTTGGAGTCTCCTGGTTAAATTTGAGCCTAACCTAACCTAACCTAACCTAACCTAACCTAACCAACGTAACCTAACCTAACCTCCCCAAATTGCAGGTACTGTAACCTATCGTGGATTAGAGTGATTTACGATCAAGTTTAAGTGAGAAAACGAAATTTGGAGTCTCCTGGTTAAATTTGAGTCTAACATAACCTAACCTAACCTAACCTAACCTAACCTAACCTAACCTAACGAACGTAACCTAACCTAACCTCCCCAAATTGCAGATACTGTAATCTATCGTGGATTAGAGTGATTTACGATCAAGGTAATGTGAGAAAACGAAATTTAGAGTCTCCTGGTTAAATTTGAGCCTAACCTAACCTAACCTAACCTAACCTAACCTAACCAACGTAACCTAACCTAACCTCCCCAAATTGCAGGTACTGTAACCTATCGTGGATTAGAGTGATTTACGATCAAATTTATATGAGAAAACGAAATTTGGAGTCTCCTGCTTAAATTTGAGCCTACCCTAACCTAACCTAACCTAACCTAACCTAACCTAACCTAACCAACGTAACCTAACCTAACCTCCCCAAATTGCAGGTACTGTAACCTATCGTGGATTAGAGAGATTTACGATCAAGTTTATGTGAGAAAACGAAATTTGAAGTCTCCTGGTCAAATTTGAGCCTAACCTAACCTAACCTAAACTAACCTAACCTAACCTAACCTAACCTAACCAACGTAACCTAACCTAACCTCTCCAAATTGCAGGTACTGTAACCTATCGTGGATTAGAGTGATTTACGATCAAGTTTATGTGAGAAAACGAAATTTGGAGTCTCCTGGTTAAATTTGAGCCTAACCTAACCTAACCTAACCTAACCTAACCTAACCTAACCTAACCAACGTAACCTAACCTAACCTCCCCAAATTGCAGGTACTGTAACCTATCGTGGATTAGAGTGATTTACGATCAAGTTTATGTGAGAAAACGAAATTTGGAGTCTCCTGGTTAAATTTGAACCTAACCTAACCTAACCTAACCTAACCTAACCTAACCTAACCAACGTAACATAACCTAACCTCCCCAAATTGCAGGTACTGTAACCTATCGTGGATTAGAGTGATTTACGATCAAGTTTATGTGAGAAAACGAAATTTGGAGTCTCCTGGTTAAATTTGAGCCTAACCTAACCTAACCTAACCAACGTAACCTAACCTAACCTCCCCAAATTGCAGGTACTGTAACCTATCGTGGATTAGAGTGATTTACGAACAAGGTTATGTGAGAAAACGAAATTTGGAGTCTCCTGGTTAAATTTGAGCCTAACCTAACCTAACCTAACCTAACCTAACCTAACCTAACCTAACCAACGTAACCTAACCTAACCTCCCCAAATTGCAGGTACTGTAACCTATCGTGGATTAGAGTGATTTACGATCAAGTTTATGTGAGAAAACGAAATTTGGAGTCGCCTGGTTAAATTTGAGCCTAACCTAACCTAACCTAACCTAACCTAACCTAACCAACCTAACCTAACCTAACCTCCCTAAATTGCAGGTACTGTAACCTATCGTGGATTAGAGTGATTTACGATCAAGTTTATGTGAGAAAACGAAATTTGGAGTCTCCTGGTTAAATTTCAGCCTAACCTAACCTAACCTAACCTAACCTAACCTAACCTAACCTAACCTAACCTAACCTAACCTAACCTAACCAACGTAACCTAACCTAACCTCCCCAAATTGCAGGTACTGTAACCTATCGTGGATTAGAGTGATTTACGATCAAGTTTATGTGAGAAAACGAAATTTGGAGTCACCTGGTTAAATTTGAGCCTAACCTAACCTAACCTAACCTAACCTAACCTACCCAACGTAACCTAACCTAACCTCCCCAAATTACAGGTACTGTAACCTATCGTGGATTAGAGTGATTTACGGTCAAGTTTATGTGAGAAAACGAAATTTGGAGTGTCCTGGTTAAATTTGAGCCTAACCTAACCTAACCTAACTTAACCTAACCAACGTAACCTAACCTAACCTACCCAAATTGCAGGTACTGTAACCTATCGTGGACTAGAGTGATTTACGATCAAGTTTATGTGAGAAAATAAAATTTGGAGTCTCTTGGTTAAATTTGAGCCTAACCTAACCTAACCTAACCTAACCTAACCTAACCAACGTAACCTAACCTAACCTCCCCAAATTGCAGGTACTGTAACCTATCGTGGATTAGAGTGATTTACGATCAAGTTTATGTGAGAAAACGAAATTTGGAGTCTCCTGGTTAAATTTAAGCCTAACCAAACCTAACCTAACCTAACCTAACCTAACCAACGTAACCTAACCTAACCTCCCCAAATTGCAGGTACTGTAACCTATCGGGGATTAGAGTTATTTACGATCAAGTTTATGTGAGAAAACGAAATTTGGAGAGTCGTGGTTAAATTTGAGCCTAACCTAACCTAACCTAACCTAACGTAACCTAACCAACGTAACCTAACCTAACCTCCCCAAATTGCAGGTACTGTAACCTATCGTGGATTAGAGTGATTTACGATCAAGTTTATGTGAGAAAACGAAATTTGGAGTCTCCTGGTTAAATTTGAGCCTAACCTAACCTAACCTAACCTAACCTAACCTAACCTAACCAACGTAACCTAACCTAACCTCCCCAAATTGCAGGTACTGTAACCTATCGTGGATTAGAGTGATTTACGATCAAGTTTATGTGAGAAAACGAAATTTGGAGTCTCCTGGTTAAATTTCAGCCTAACCTAACCTAACCTAACCTAACCTAACCTAACCTAACCAACGTAACCTAACCTAACTTCCCCAAATTACAGGTACTGTAACCTATCGTGGATTAGAGTGATTTACGATCATGTTTATGGGAGAAAACGAAATTTGGAGTCTCCTGGTTAAATTTGAGCCTAACCTAACCTAACCTAACCTAACCTAACCTAACCTAACCAACGTAACATAACCTAACCTCCCCAAATTGCAGGTACTGTAACCTATCGTGGATTAGAATGATTTACGATCAAGTTTATGTGAGAACGAAATTTGGAGTCTCCTGGTTAAATTTGAGCTTAACCTAATCTAACCTAACCAACGTAACCTAACCTAACCTCCCCAAATTGCAGGTACTGTAACCTATCGTGGATTAGAGTGATTTACGATCAAGTTTATGTGAGAAAACGAAATTTGGAGTCTCCTGGTTAAATTTGAGCCTAACCTAACCTAACCTAACCTAACCAACGTAACCTAACCTAACCTCCCCAAATTGTAGGTACTGTAACCTATCGTGGATTAGAGTGATTTACGATCAAGTTTATGTGAGAAAACGAAATTTGGAGTCTCCTGGTTAAATTTGAGCCTAACCTAACCTAACCTAACCTAACCTAATCTAACCTAACCTAACCTAACCAACGCAACCTAACCTAACCTCCCCAAATTGCAGGTACTGTAACCTATCGTGGATTAGAGTGATTTACGATCAAGTTTATGTGAGAAAACGAAATTTGGAGACTCCTGGTTAAATTTGAGCCTAACCTAACCTAACCTAACCTAACCGAACCGAACCTAACCAATGTAACCTAACCTAAACTCCCCAAATTGCAGGTACTGTAACCTATCGTGGATTAGAGTGATTTACGATCAAGTTTATGTGAGAAAACGAAATTTGGAGTCTCCTGGTTAAATTTGAGCCTAACCTAACCTAACCTAACCTAACCTAACCAACGTAACCTAACCTAACCTCCCCAAATTGCAGGTACTGTAACCTATCGTGGATTAGAGTGATTTACGATCAAGTTTATGTGAGAAAACGAAATTTGGAGTCTCCTGGTTAAATTTGAGCCTAACCTAACCTAACCTAACCTAACCTAACCTAACCAACGTAACCTAACCTAACCTCCCCAAATTGCAGGTACTGTAACCTATCGTGGATTAGAGTGATTTACGATCAAGTTTATGTGAGAAAACGAAATTTGGAGTCTCCTGGTTAAATTTGAGCCTAACCTAACCTAACCTAACCTAACATAACCAACGTAACCTAACCTAACCTCCCCAAATTGCAGGTACTGTAACCTATCGTGGATTAGAGTGATTTACGATCAAGTTTATGTGAGAAAACGAAATTTGGAGTCTCCTGGTTAAATTTGAGCCTAACCTAACCTAACCTAACCTAACATAACCTAACATAACCTAACCAACGTAACCTAACCTAACCTCCCCAAATTGCAGGTACTGTAACCTATCGTGGATTAGAGTGATTTACGATCAAGTTTATGTGAGAAAACGAAATTTGGAGTCTCCTGGTTAAATTTGAGCCTAACCTAACCTAACCTAACCTAACCTAACCTAACCAACGTAACCTAACCTAACCTCCCCAAATTGCAGGTACTGTAACCTATCGTGGATTAGAGTGATTTACGATCAAGTTTATGTGAGAAAACGAAATTTGGAGTCTCCTGGTTAAATTTGAGCCTAACCTAACCTAACCTAACCTAACCTAACCTAACCAACGTAACCTAACCTAACCTCCCCAAATTGCAGGTACTGTAACCTATCGTGGATTAGAGTGATTTACGATCAAGTTTATGTGAGAAAACGAAATTTGGAGTCTCCTGGTTAAATTTGAGCCTAACCTAACCTAACCTAACCTAACCTAACCTAACCAACGTAACCTAACCTAACCTCCCCAAATTGCAGGTACTGTAACCTATCGTGGATTAGAGTGATTTACGATCAAGTTTATGTGAGAAAACGAAATTTGGAGTCTCCTGGTTAAATTTGAGCCTAACCTAACCTAACCTAACCTAACCTAACCTAACCAACGTAACCTAACCTAACCTCCCCAAATTGCAGGTACTGTAACCTATCGTGGATTAGAGTGATTTACGATCAAGTTTATGTGAGAAAACGAAATTTGGAGTCTCCTGGTTAAATTTGAGCCTAACCTAACCTAACCTAACCTAACCTAACCTAACCAACGTAACCTAACCTAACCTCCCCAAATTGCAGGTACTGTAACCTATCGTGGATTAGAGTGATTTACGATCAAGTTTATGTGAGAAAACGAAATTTGGAGTCTCCTGGTTAAATTTGAGCCTAACCTAACCTAACCTAACCTAACCTAACCTAACCAACGTAACCTAACCTAACCTCCCCAAATTGCAGGTACTGTAACCTATCGTGGATTAGAGTGATTTACGATCAAGTTTATGTGAGAAAACGAAATTTGGAGTCTCCTGGTTAAATTTGAGCCTAACCTAACCTAACCTAACCTAACCTAACCTAACCTAACCTAACCAACGTAACCTAACCTAACCTCCCCAAATTGCAGGTACTGTAACCTATCGTGGATTAGAGTGATTTACGATCAAGTTTATGTGAGAAAACGAAATTTGGAGTCTCCTGGTTAAATTTGAGCCTAACCTAACCTAACCTAACCTAACCTAACCAACGTAACCTAACCTAACCTCCCCAAATTGCAGGTACTGTAACCTATCGTGGATTAGAGTGATTTACGATCAAGTTTATGTGAGAAAACGAAATTTGGAGTCTCCTGGTTAAATTTGAGCCTAACCTAACCTAACCTAACCTAACCTAACCTAACCAACGTAACCTAACCTAACCTCCCCAAATTGCAGGTACTGTAACCTATCGTGGATTAGAGTGATTTACGATCAAGTTTATGTGAGAAAACGAAATTTGGAGTCTCCTGGTTAAATTTGAGCCTAACCTAACCTAACCTAACCTAACCTAACCTAACCTAACCAACGTAACCTAACCTAACCTCCCCAAATTGCAGGTACTGTAACCTATCGTGGATTAGAGTGATTTACGATCAAGTTTATGTGAGAAAACGAAATTTGGAGTCTCCTGGTTAAATTTGAGCCTAACCTAACCTAACCTAACCTAACCTAACCTAACCTAACCAACGTAACCTAACCTAACCTCCCCAAATTGCAGGTACTGTAACCTATCGTGGATTAGAGTGATTTACGATCAAGTTTATGTGAGAAAACGAAATTTGGAGTCTCCTGGTTAAATTTGAGCCTAACCTAACCTAACCTAACCTAACCTAACCTAACCAACGTAACCTAACCTAACCTCCCCAAATTGCAGGTACTGTAACCTATCGTGGATTAGAGTGATTTACGATCAAGTTTATGTGAGAAAACGAAATTTGGAGTCTCCTGGTTAAATTTGAGCCTAACCTAACCTAACCTAACCTAACCTAACCTAACCAACGTAACCTAACCTAACCTCCCCAAATTGCAGGTACTGTAACCTATCGTGGATTAGAGTGATTTACGATCAAGTTTATGTGAGAAAACGAAATTTGGAGTCTCCTGGTTAAATTTGAGCCTAACCTAACCTAACCTAACCTAACCTAACCAACGTAACCTAACCTAACCTCCCCAAATTGCAGGTACTGTAACCTATCGTGGATTAGAGTGATTTACGATCAAGTTTATGTGAGAAAACGAAATTTGGAGTCTCCTGGTTAAATTTGAGCCTAACCTAACCTAACCTAACCTAACCTAACCTAACCTAACCTAACCAACGTAACCTAACCTAACCTCCCCAAATTGCAGGTACTGTAACCTATCGTGGATTAGAGTGATTTACGATCAAGTTTATGTGAGAAAACGAAATTTGGAGTCTCCTGGTTAAATTTGAGCCTAACCTAACCTAACCTAACCTAACCTAACCTAACCAACGTAACCTAACCTAACCTCCCCAAATTGCAGGTACTGTAACCTATCGTGGATTAGAGTGATTTACGATCAAGTTTATGTGAGAAAACGAAATTTGGAGTCTCCTGGTTAAATTTGAGCCTAACCTAACCTAACCTAACCTAACCTAACCTAACCAACGTAACCTAACCTAACCTCCCCAAATTGCAGGTACTGTAACCTATCGTGGATTAGAGTGATTTACGATCAAGTTTATGTGAGAAAACGAAATTTGGAGTCTCCTGGTTAAATTTGAGCCTAACCTAACCTAACCTAACCAACGTAACCTAACCTAACCTCCCCAAATTGCAGGTACTGTAACCTATCGTGGATTAGAGTGATTTACGATCAAGTTTATGTGAGAAAACGAAATTTGGAGTCTCCTGGTTAAATTTGAGCCTAACCTAACCTAACCTAACCTAACCTAACCTAACCAACGTAACCTAACCTAACCTCCCCAAATTGCAGGTACTGTAACCTATCGTGGATTAGAGTGATTTACGATCAAGTTTATGTGAGAAAACGAAATTTGGAGTCTCCTGGTTAAATTTGAGCCTAACCTAACCTAACCTAACCTAACCTAACCTAACCAACGTAACCTAACCTAACCTCCCCAAATTGCAGGTACTGTAACCTATCGTGGATTAGAGTGATTTACGATCAAGTTTATGTGAGAAAACGAAATTTGGAGTCTCCTGGTTAAATTTGAGCCTAACCTAACCTAACCTAACCTAACCTAACCTAACCTAACCAACGTAACCTAACCTAACCTCCCCAAATTGCAGGTACTGTAACCTATCGTGGATTAGAGTGATTTACGATCAAGTTTATGTGAGAAAACGAAATTTGGAGTCTCCTGGTTAAATTTGAGCCTAACCTAACCTAACCTAACCAACGTAACCTAACCTAACCTCCCCAAATTGCAGGTACTGTAACCTATCGTGGATTAGAGTGATTTACGATCAAGTTTATGTGAGAAAACGAAATTTGGAGTCTCCTGGTTAAATTTGAGCCTAACCTAACCTAACCTAACCTAACCTAACCTAACCAACGTAACCTAACCTAACCTCCCCAAATTGCAGGTACTGTAACCTATCGTGGATTAGAGTGATTTACGATCAAGTTTATGTGAGAAAACGAAATTTGGAGTCTCCTGGTTAAATTTGAGCCTAACCTAACCTAACCTAACCTAACCTAACCTAACCTAACCAACGTAACCTAACCTAACCTCCCCAAATTGCAGGTACTGTAACCTATCGTGGATTAGAGTGATTTACGATCAAGTTTATGTGAGAAAACGAAATTTGGAGTCTCCTGGTTAAATTTGAGCCTAACCTAACCTAACCTAACCTAACCTAACCAACGTAACCTAACCTAACCTCCCCAAATTGCAGGTACTGTAACCTATCGTGGATTAGAGTGATTTACGATCAAGTTTATGTGAGAAAACGAAATTTGGAGTCTCCTGGTTAAATTTGAGCCTAACCTAACCTAACCTAACCTAACCTAACCTAACCTAACCTAACCAACGTAACCTAACCTAACCTCCCCAAATTGCAGGTACTGTAACCTATCGTGGATTAGAGTGATTTACGATCAAGTTTATGTGAGAAAACGAAATTTGGAGTCTCCTGGTTAAATTTGAGCCTAACCTAACCTAACCTAACCTAACCTAACCTAACCAACGTAACCTAACCTAACCTCCCCAAATTGCAGGTACTGTAACCTATCGTGGATTAGAGTGATTTACGATCAAGTTTATGTGAGAAAACGAAATTTGGAGTCTCCTGGTTAAATTTGAGCCTAACCTAACCTAACCTAACCTAACCTAACCTAACCAACGTAACCTAACCTAACCTCCCCAAATTGCAGGTACTGTAACCTATCGTGGATTAGAGTGATTTACGATCAAGTTTATGTGAGAAAACGAAATTTGGAGTCTCCTGGTTAAATTTGAGCCTAACCTAACCTAACCTAACCTAACCTAACCTAACCTAACGTAACCTAACCTAACCTCCCCAAATTGCAGGTACTGTAACCTATCGTGGATTAGAGTGATTTACGATCAAGTTTATGTGAGAAAACGAAATTTGGAGTCTCCTGGTTAAATTTGAGCCTAACCTAACCTAACCTAACCTAACCTAACCTAACCAACGTAACCTAACCTAACCTCCCCAAATTGCAGGTACTGTAACCTATCGTGGATTAGAGTGATTTACGATCAAGTTTATGTGAGAAAACGAAATTTGGAGTCTCCTGGTTAAATTTGAGCCTAACCTAACCTAACCTAACCTAACCTAACCTAACCAACGTAACCTAACCTAACCTCCCCAAATTGCAGGTACTGTAACCTATCGTGGATTAGAGTGATTTACGATCAAGTTTATGTGAGAAAACGAAATTTGGAGTCTCCTGGTTAAATTTGAGCCTAACCTAACCTAACCTAACCTAACCTAACCTAACCTAACCTAACCAACGTAACCTAACCTAACCTCCCCAAATTGCAGGTACTGTAACCTATCGTGGATTAGAGTGATTTACGATCAAGTTTATGTGAGAAAACGAAATTTGGAGTCTCCTGGTTAAATTTGAGCCTAACCTAACCTAACCTAACCTAACCTAACCAACGTAACCTAACCTAACCTCCCCAAATTGCAGGTACTGTAACCTATCGTGGATTAGAGTGATTTACGATCAAGTTTATGTGAGAAAACGAAATTTGGAGTCTCCTGGTTAAATTTGAGCCTAACCTAACCTAACCTAACCTAACCTAACCTAACCTAACGTAACCTAACCTAACCTCCCCAAATTGCAGGTACTGTAACCTATCGTGGATTAGAGTGATTTACGATCAAGTTTATGTGAGAAAACGAAATTTGGAGTCTCCTGGTTAAATTTGAGCCTAACCTAACCTAACCTAACCTAACCTAACCTAACCAACGTAACCTAACCTAACCTCCCCAAATTGCAGGTACTGTAACCTATCGTGGATTAGAGTGATTTACGATCAAGTTTATGTGAGAAAACGAAATTTGGAGTCTCCTGGTTAAATTTGAGCCTAACCTAACCTAACCTAACCTAACCTAACCTAACCTAACCAACGTAACCTAACCTAACCTCCCCAAATTGCAGGTACTGTAACCTATCGTGGATTAGAGTGATTTACGATCAAGTTTATGTGAGAAAACGAAATTTGGAGTCTCCTGGTTAAATTTGAGCCTAACCTAACCTAACCTAACCTAACCTAACCTAACCAACGTAACCTAACCTAACCTCCCCAAATTGCAGGTACTGTAACCTATCGTGGATTAGAGTGATTTACGATCAAGTTTATGTGAGAAAACGAAATTTGGAGTCTCCTGGTTAAATTTGAGCCTAACCTAACCTAACCTAACCTAACCTAACCTAACCTAACCAACGTAACCTAACCTAACCTCCCCAAATTGCAGGTACTGTAACCTATCGTGGATTAGAGTGATTTACGATCAAGTTTATGTGAGAAAACGAAATTTGGAGTCTCCTGGTTAAATTTGAGCCTAACCTAACCTAACCTAACCTAACCTAACCTAACCTAACCAACGTAACCTAACCTAACCTCCCCAAATTGCAGGTACTGTAACCTATCGTGGATTAGAGTGATTTACGATCAAGTTTATGTGAGAAAACGAAATTTGGAGTCTCCTGGTTAAATTTGAGCCTAACCTAACCTAACCTAACCTAACCTAACCTAACCAACGTAACCTAACCTAACCTCCCCAAATTGCAGGTACTGTAACCTATCGTGGATTAGAGTGATTTACGATCAAGTTTATGTGAGAAAACGAAATTTGGAGTCTCCTGGTTAAATTTGAGCCTAACCTAACCTAACCTAACCTAACCTAACCTAACCTAACCTAACCTAACCAACGTAACCTAACCTAACCTCCCCAAATTGCAGGTACTGTAACCTATCGTGGATTAGAGTGATTTACGATCAAGTTTATGTGAGAAAACGAAATTTGGAGTCTCCTGGTTAAATTTGAGCCTAACCTAACCTAACCTAACCTAACCTAACCTAACCAACGTAACCTAACCTAACCTCCCCAAATTGCAGGTACTGTAACCTATCGTGGATTAGAGTGATTTACGATCAAGTTTATGTGAGAAAACGAAATTTGGAGTCTCCTGGTTAAATTTGAGCCTAACCTAACCTAACCTAACCTAACCTAACCAACGTAACCTAACCTAACCTCCCCAAATTGCAGGTACTGTAACCTATCGTGGATTAGAGTGATTTACGATCAAGTTTATGTGAGAAAACGAAATTTGGAGTCTCCTGGTTAAATTTGAGCCTAACCTAACCTAACCTAACCTAACCTAACCTAACCAACGTAACCTAACCTAACCTCCCCAAATTGCAGGTACTGTAACCTATCGTGGATTAGAGTGATTTACGATCAAGTTTATGTGAGAAAACGAAATTTGGAGTCTCCTGGTTAAATTTGAGCCTAACCTAACCTAACCTAACCTAACCTAACCTAACCTAACCAACGTAACCTAACCTAACCTCCCCAAATTGCAGGTACTGTAACCTATCGTGGATTAGAGTGATTTACGATCAAGTTTATGTGAGAAAACGAAATTTGGAGTCTCCTGGTTAAATTTGAGCCTAACCTAACCTAACCTAACCTAACCTAACCTAACCTAACCTAACCTAACCAACGTAACCTAACCTAACCTCCCCAAATTGCAGGTACTGTAACCTATCGTGGATTAGAGTGATTTACGATCAAGTTTATGTGAGAAAACGAAATTTGGAGTCTCCTGGTTAAATTTGAGCCTAACCTAACCTAACCTAACCTAACCTAACCTAACCAACGTAACCTAACCTAACCTCCCCAAATTGCAGGTACTGTAACCTATCGTGGATTAGAGTGATTTACGATCAAGTTTATGTGAGAAAACGAAATTTGGAGTCTCCTGGTTAAATTTGAGCCTAACCTAACCTAACCTAACCTAACCTAACCTAACCTAACCTAACCAACGTAACCTAACCTAACCTCCCCAAATTGCAGGTACTGTAACCTATCGTGGATTAGAGTGATTTACGATCAAGTTTATGTGAGAAAACGAAATTTGGAGTCTCCTGGTTAAATTTGAGCCTAACCTAACCTAACCTAACCTAACCTAACCAACGTAACCTAACCTAACCTCCCCAAATTGCAGGTACTGTAACCTATCGTGGATTAGAGTGATTTACGATCAAGTTTATGTGAGAAAACGAAATTTGGAGTCTCCTGGTTAAATTTGAGCCTAACCTAACCTAACCTAACCTAACCTAACCTAACCTAACCTAACCTAACCTAACCTAACCAACGTAACCTAACCTAACCTCCCCAAATTGCAGGTACTGTAACCTATCGTGGATTAGAGTGATTTACGATCAAGTTTATGTGAGAAAACGAAATTTGGAGTCTCCTGGTTAAATTTGAGCCTAACCTAACCTAACCTAACCTAACCTAACCTAACCTAACCAACGTAACCTAACCTAACCTCCCCAAATTGCAGGTACTGTAACCTATCGTGGATTAGAGTGATTTACGATCAAGTTTATGTGAGAAAACGAAATTTGGAGTCTCCTGGTTAAATTTGAGCCTAACCTAACCTAACCTAACCTAACCAACGTAACCTAACCTAACCTCCCCAAATTGCAGGTACTGTAACCTATCGTGGATTAGAGTGATTTACGATCAAGTTTATGTGAGAAAACGAAATTTGGAGTCTCCTGGTTAAATTTGAGCCTAACCTAACCTAACCTAACCTAACCTAACCTAACCAACGTAACCTAACCTAACCTCCCCAAATTGCAGGTACTGTAACCTATCGTGGATTAGAGTGATTTACGATCAAGTTTATGTGAGAAAACGAAATTTGGAGTCTCCTGGTTAAATTTGAGCCTAACCTAACCTAACCTAACCTAACCTAACCTAACCTAACCTAACCAACGTAACCTAACCTAACCTCCCCAAATTGCAGGTACTGTAACCTATCGTGGATTAGAGTGATTTACGATCAAGTTTATGTGAGAAAACGAAATTTGGAGTCTCCTGGTTAAATTTGAGCCTAACCTAACCTAACCTAACCTAACCTAACCTAACCTAACCAACGTAACCTAACCTAACCTCCCCAAATTGCAGGTACTGTAACCTATCGTGGATTAGAGTGATTTACGATCAAGTTTATGTGAGAAAACGAAATTTGGAGTCTCCTGGTTAAATTTGAGCCTAACCTAACCTAACCTAACCTAACCTAACCTAACCAACGTAACCTAACCTAACCTCCCCAAATTGCAGGTACTGTAACCTATCGTGGATTAGAGTGATTTACGATCAAGTTTATGTGAGAAAACGAAATTTGGAGTCTCCTGGTTAAATTTGAGCCTAACCTAACCTAACCTAACCTAACCTAACCTAACCTAACCAACGTAACCTAACCTAACCTCCCCAAATTGCAGGTACTGTAACCTATCGTGGATTAGAGTGATTTACGATCAAGTTTATGTGAGAAAACGAAATTTGGAGTCTCCTGGTTAAATTTGAGCCTAACCTAACCTAACCTAACCTAACCTAACCTAACCAACGTAACCTAACCTAACCTCCCCAAATTGCAGGTACTGTAACCTATCGTGGATTAGAGTGATTTACGATCAAGTTTATGTGAGAAAACGAAATTTGGAGTCTCCTGGTTAAATTTGAGCCTAACCTAACCTAACCTAACCTAACCTAACCTAACCTAACCAACGTAACCTAACCTAACCTCCCCAAATTGCAGGTACTGTAACCTATCGTGGATTAGAGTGATTTACGATCAAGTTTATGTGAGAAAACGAAATTTGGAGTCTCCTGGTTAAATTTGAGCCTAACCTAACCTAACCTAACCTAACCTAACCTAACCAACGTAACCTAACCTAACCTCCCCAAATTGCAGGTACTGTAACCTATCGTGGATTAGAGTGATTTACGATCAAGTTTATGTGAGAAAACGAAATTTGGAGTCTCCTGGTTAAATTTGAGCCTAACCTAACCTAACCTAACCTAACCTAACCTAACCAACGTAACCTAACCTAACCTCCCCAAATTGCAGGTACTGTAACCTATCGTGGATTAGAGTGATTTACGATCAAGTTTATGTGAGAAAACGAAATTTGGAGTCTCCTGGTTAAATTTGAGCCTAACCTAACCTAACCTAACCTAACCTAACCTAACCAACGTAACCTAACCTAACCTCCCCAAATTGCAGGTACTGTAACCTATCGTGGATTAGAGTGATTTACGATCAAGTTTATGTGAGAAAACGAAATTTGGAGTCTCCTGGTTAAATTTGAGCCTAACCTAACCTAACCTAACCTAACCTAACCTAACCTAACCTAACCAACGTAACCTAACCTAACCTCCCCAAATTGCAGGTACTGTAACCTATCGTGGATTAGAGTGATTTACGATCAAGTTTATGTGAGAAAACGAAATTTGGAGTCTCCTGGTTAAATTTGAGCCTAACCTAACCTAACCTAACCTAACCTAACCTAACCTAACCAACGTAACCTAACCTAACCTCCCCAAATTGCAGGTACTGTAACCTATCGTGGATTAGAGTGATTTACGATCAAGTTTATGTGAGAAAACGAAATTTGGAGTCTCCTGGTTAAATTTGAGCCTAACCTAACCTAACCTAACCTAACCTAACCTAACCAACGTAACCTAACCTAACCTCCCCAAATTGCAGGTACTGTAACCTATCGTGGATTAGAGTGATTTACGATCAAGTTTATGTGAGAAAACGAAATTTGGAGTCTCCTGGTTAAATTTGAGCCTAACCTAACCTAACCTAACCTAACCTAACCTAACCTAACCAACGTAACCTAACCTAACCTCCCCAAATTGCAGGTACTGTAACCTATCGTGGATTAGAGTGATTTACGATCAAGTTTATGTGAGAAAACGAAATTTGGAGTCTCCTGGTTAAATTTGAGCCTAACCTAACCTAACCTAACCTAACCTAACCTAACCAACGTAACCTAACCTAACCTCCCCAAATTGCAGGTACTGTAACCTATCGTGGATTAGAGTGATTTACGATCAAGTTTATGTGAGAAAACGAAATTTGGAGTCTCCTGGTTAAATTTGAGCCTAACCTAACCTAACCTAACCTAACCTAACCAACGTAACCTAACCTAACCTCCCCAAATTGCAGGTACTGTAACCTATCGTGGATTAGAGTGATTTACGATCAAGTTTATGTGAGAAAACGAAATTTGGAGTCTCCTGGTTAAATTTGAGCCTAACCTAACCTAACCTAACCTAACCTAACCTAACCTAACCTAACCTAACCAACGTAACCTAACCTAACCTCCCCAAATTGCAGGTACTGTAACCTATCGTGGATTAGAGTGATTTACGATCAAGTTTATGTGAGAAAACGAAATTTGGAGTCTCCTGGTTAAATTTGAGCCTAACCTAACCTAACCTAACCTAACCTAACCTAACCAACGTAACCTAACCTAACCTCCCCAAATTGCAGGTACTGTAACCTATCGTGGATTAGAGTGATTTACGATCAAGTTTATGTGAGAAAACGAAATTTGGAGTCTCCTGGTTAAATTTGAGCCTAACCTAACCTAACCTAACCTAACCTAACCTAACCAACGTAACCTAACCTAACCTCCCCAAATTGCAGGTACTGTAACCTATCGTGGATTAGAGTGATTTACGATCAAGTTTATGTGAGAAAACGAAATTTGGAGTCTCCTGGTTAAATTTGAGCCTAACCTAACCTAACCTAACCTAACCTAACCTAACCTAACCTAACCAACGTAACCTAACCTAACCTCCCCAAATTGCAGGTACTGTAACCTATCGTGGATTAGAGTGATTTACGATCAAGTTTATGTGAGAAAACGAAATTTGGAGTCTCCTGGTTAAATTTGAGCCTAACCTAACCTAACCTAACCTAACCTAACCAACGTAACCTAACCTAACCTCCCCAAATTGCAGGTACTGTAACCTATCGTGGATTAGAGTGATTTACGATCAAGTTTATGTGAGAAAACGAAATTTGGAGTCTCCTGGTTAAATTTGAGCCTAACCTAACCTAACCTAACCTAACCTAACCTAACCAACGTAACCTAACCTAACCTCCCCAAATTGCAGGTACTGTAACCTATCGTGGATTAGAGTGATTTACGATCAAGTTTATGTGAGAAAACGAAATTTGGAGTCTCCTGGTTAAATTTGAGCCTAACCTAACCTAACCTAACCTAACCTAACCTAACCAACGTAACCTAACCTAACCTCCCCAAATTGCAGGTACTGTAACCTATCGTGGATTAGAGTGATTTACGATCAAGTTTATGTGAGAAAACGAAATTTGGAGTCTCCTGGTTAAATTTGAGCCTAACCTAACCTAACCTAACTAACCTAACCTAACCTAACCTAACCAACGTAACCTAACCTAACCTCCCCAAATTGCAGGTACTGTAACCTATCGTGGATTAGAGTGATTTACGATCAAGTTTATGTGAGAAAACGAAATTTGGAGTCTCCTGGTTAAATTTGAGCCTAACCTAACCTAACCTAACCTAACCTAACCTAACCAACGTAACCTAACCTAACCTCCCCAAATTGCAGGTACTGTAACCTATCGTGGATTAGAGTGATTTACGATCAAGTTTATGTGAGAAAACGAAATTTGGAGTCTCCTGGTTAAATTTGAGCCTAACCTAACCTAACCTAACCTAACCTAACCTAACCTAACCAACGTAACCTAACCTAACCTCCCCAAATTGCAGGTACTGTAACCTATCGTGGATTAGAGTGATTTACGATCAAGTTTATGTGAGAAAACGAAATTTGGAGTCTCCTGGTTAAATTTGAGCCTAACCTAACCTAACCTAACCTAACCTAACCAACGTAACCTAACCTAACCTCCCCAAATTGCAGGTACTGTAACCTATCGTGGATTAGAGTGATTTACGATCAAGTTTATGTGAGAAAACGAAATTTGGAGTCTCCTGGTTAAATTTGAGCCTAACCTAACCTAACCTAACCTAACCTAACCTAACCTAACCTAACCAACGTAACCTAACCTAACCTCCCCAAATTGCAGGTACTGTAACCTATCGTGGATTAGAGTGATTTACGATCAAGTTTATGTGAGAAAACGAAATTTGGAGTCTCCTGGTTAAATTTGAGCCTAACCTAACCTAACCTAACCTAACCTAACCTAACCTAACCAACGTAACCTAACCTAACCTCCCCAAATTGCAGGTACTGTAACCTATCGTGGATTAGAGTGATTTACGATCAAGTTTATGTGAGAAAACGAAATTTGGAGTCTCCTGGTTAAATTTGAGCCTAACCTAACCTAACCTAACCTAACCAACGTAACCTAACCTAACCTCCCCAAATTGCAGGTACTGTAACCTATCGTGGATTAGAGTGATTTACGATCAAGTTTATGTGAGAAAACGAAATTTGGAGTCTCCTGGTTAAATTTGAGCCTAACCTAACCTAACCTAACCTAACCTAACCTAACCAACGTAACCTAACCTAACCTCCCCAAATTGCAGGTACTGTAACCTATCGTGGATTAGAGTGATTTACGATCAAGTTTATGTGAGAAAACGAAATTTGGAGTCTCCTGGTTAAATTTGAGCCTAACCTAACCTAACCTAACCTAACCTAACCTAACCTAACCTAACCAACGTAACCTAACCTAACCTCCCCAAATTGCAGGTACTGTAACCTATCGTGGATTAGAGTGATTTACGATCAAGTTTATGTGAGAAAACGAAATTTGGAGTCTCCTGGTTAAATTTGAGCCTAACCTAACCTAACCTAACCTAACCTAACCTAACCTAACCTAACCTAACCTAACCAACGTAACCTAACCTAACCTCCCCAAATTGCAGGTACTGTAACCTATCGTGGATTAGAGTGATTTACGATCAAGTTTATGTGAGAAAACGAAATTTGGAGTCTCCTGGTTAAATTTGAGCCTAACCTAACCTAACCTAACCTAACCTAACCTAACCAACGTAACCTAACCTAACCTCCCCAAATTGCAGGTACTGTAACCTATCGTGGATTAGAGTGATTTACGATCAAGTTTATGTGAGAAAACGAAATTTGGAGTCTCCTGGTTAAATTTGAGCCTAACCTAACCTAACCTAACCTAACCTAACCTAACCTAACCTAACGTAACCTAACCTAACCTCCCCAAATTGCAGGTACTGTAACCTATCGTGGATTAGAGTGATTTACGATCAAGTTTATGTGAGAAAACGAAATTTGGAGTCTCCTGGTTAAATTTGAGCCTAACCTAACCTAACCTAACCTAACCTAACCTAACCTAACCTAACCAACGTAACCTAACCTAACCTCCCCAAATTGCAGGTACTGTAACCTATCGTGGATTAGAGTGATTTACGATCAAGTTTATGTGAGAAAACGAAATTTGGAGTCTCCTGGTTAAATTTGAGCCTAACCTAACCTAACCTAACCTAACCTAACCTAACCAACGTAACCTAACCTAACCTCCCCAAATTGCAGGTACTGTAACCTATCGTGGATTAGAGTGATTTACGATCAAGTTTATGTGAGAAAACGAAATTTGGAGTCTCCTGGTTAAATTTGAGCCTAACCTAACCTAACCTAACCTAACCTAACCTAACCTAACCAACGTAACCTAACCTAACCTCCCCAAATTGCAGGTACTGTAACCTATCGTGGATTAGAGTGATTTACGATCAAGTTTATGTGAGAAAACGAAATTTGGAGTCTCCTGGTTAAATTTGAGCCTAACCTAACCTAACCTAACCTAACCTAACCTAACCTAACCAACGTAACCTAACCTAACCTCCCCAAATTGCAGGTACTGTAACCTATCGTGGATTAGAGTGATTTACGATCAAGTTTATGTGAGAAAACGAAATTTGGAGTCTCCTGGTTAAATTTGAGCCTAACCTAACCTAACCTAACCTAACCTAACCTAACCTAACCAACGTAACCTAACCTAACCTCCCCAAATTGCAGGTACTGTAACCTATCGTGGATTAGAGTGATTTACGATCAAGTTTATGTGAGAAAACGAAATTTGGAGTCTCCTGGTTAAATTTGAGCCTAACCTAACCTAACCTAACCAACGTAACCTAACCTAACCTCCCCAAATTGCAGGTACTGTAACCTATCGTGGATTAGAGTGATTTACGATCAAGTTTATGTGAGAAAACGAAATTTGGAGTCTCCTGGTTAAATTTGAGCCTAACCTAACCTAACCTAACCTAACCTAACCAACGTAACCTAACCTAACCTCCCCAAATTGCAGGTACTGTAACCTATCGTGGATTAGAGTGATTTACGATCAAGTTTATGTGAGAAAACGAAATTTGGAGTCTCCTGGTTAAATTTGAGCCTAACCTAACCTAACCTAACCTAACCTAACCTAACCTAACCTAACCAACGTAACCTAACCTAACCTCCCCAAATTGCAGGTACTGTAACCTATCGTGGATTAGAGTGATTTACGATCAAGTTTATGTGAGAAAACGAAATTTGGAGTCTCCTGGTTAAATTTGAGCCTAACCTAACCTAACCTAACCTAACCTAACCAACGTAACCTAACCTAACCTCCCCAAATTGCAGGTACTGTAACCTATCGTGGATTAGAGTGATTTACGATCAAGTTTATGTGAGAAAACGAAATTTGGAGTCTCCTGGTTAAATTTGAGCCTAACCTAACCTAACCTAACCTAACCTAACCAACGTAACCTAACCTAACCTCCCCAAATTGCAGGTACTGTAACCTATCGTGGATTAGAGTGATTTACGATCAAGTTTATGTGAGAAAACGAAATTTGGAGTCTCCTGGTTAAATTTGAGCCTAACCTAACCTAACCTAACCTAACCTAACCAACGTAACCTAACCTAACCTCCCCAAATTGCAGGTACTGTAACCTATCGTGGATTAGAGTGATTTACGATCAAGTTTATGTGAGAAAACGAAATTTGGAGTCTCCTGGTTAAATTTGAGCCTAACCTAACCTAACCTAACCTAACCTAACCTAACCTAACCTAACCTAACCTAACCTAACCAACGTAACCTAACCTAACCTCCCCAAATTGCAGGTACTGTAACCTATCGTGGATTAGAGTGATTTACGATCAAGTTTATGTGAGAAAACGAAATTTGGAGTCTCCTGGTTAAATTTGAGCCTAACCTAACCTAACCTAACCTAACCTAACCAACGTAACCTAACCTAACCTCCCCAAATTGCAGGTACTGTAACCTATCGTGGATTAGAGTGATTTACGATCAAGTTTATGTGAGAAAACGAAATTTGGAGTCTCCTGGTTAAATTTGAGCCTAACCTAACCTAACCTAACCTAACCTAACCAACGTAACCTAACCTAACCTCCCCAAATTGCAGGTACTGTAACCTATCGTGGATTAGAGTGATTTACGATCAAGTTTATGTGAGAAAACGAAATTTGGAGTCTCCTGGTTAAATTTGAGCCTAACCTAACCTAACCTAACCTAACCTAACCTAACCTAACCTAACCAACGTAACCTAACCTAACCTCCCCAAATTGCAGGTACTGTAACCTATCGTGGATTAGAGTGATTTACGATCAAGTTTATGTGAGAAAACGAAATTTGGAGTCTCCTGGTTAAATTTGAGCCTAACCTAACCTAACCTAACCTAACCTAACCTAACCAACCTAACCAACGTAACCTAACCTAACCTCCCCAAATTGCAGGTACTGTAACCTATCGTGGATTAGAGTGATTTACGATCAAGTTTATGTGAGAAAACGAAATTTGGAGTCTCCTGGTTAAATTTGAGCCTAACCTAACCTAACCTAACCTAACCTAACCTAACCTAACCAACGTAACCTAACCTAACCTCCCCAAATTGCAGGTACTGTAACCTATCGTGGATTAGAGTGATTTACGATCAAGTTTATGTGAGAAAACGAAATTTGGAGTCTCCTGGTTAAATTTGAGCCTAACCTAACCTAACCTAACCTAACCTAACCAACGTAACCTAACCTAACCTCCCCAAATTGCAGGTACTGTAACCTATCGTGGATTAGAGTGATTTACGATCAAGTTTATGTGAGAAAACGAAATTTGGAGTCTCCTGGTTAAATTTGAGCCTAACCTAACCTAACCTAACCTAACCTAACCTAACCTAACCTAACCTAACCAACGTAACCTAACCTAACCTCCCCAAATTGCAGGTACTGTAACCTATCGTGGATTAGAGTGATTTACGATCAAGTTTATGTGAGAAAACGAAATTTGGAGTCTCCTGGTTAAATTTGAGCCTAACCTAACCTAACCTAACCTAACCTAACCTAACCAACGTAACCTAACCTAACCTCCCCAAATTGCAGGTACTGTAACCTATCGTGGATTAGAGTGATTTACGATCAAATTTATGTGAGAAAACGAAATTTGGAGTCTCCTGGTTAAATTTGAGCCTAACCTAACCTAACCTAACCTAACCTAACCTAACCAACGTAACCTAACCTAACCTCCCCAAATTGCAGGTACTGTAACCTATCGTGGATTAGAGTGATTTACGATCAAGTTTATGTGAGAAAACGAAATTTGGAGTCTCCTGGTTAAATTTGAGCCTAACCTAACCTAACCTAACCTAACCTAACCTAACCAACGTAACCTAACCTAACCTCCCCAAATTGCAGGTACTGTAACCTATCGTGGATTAGAGTGATTTACGATCAAGTTTATGTGAGAAAACGAAATTTGGAGTCTCCTGGTTAAATTTGAGCCTAACCTAACCTAACCTAACCTAACCTAACCTAACCTAACCTAACCTAACCAACGTAACCTAACCTAACCTCCCCAAATTGCAGGTACTGTAACCTATCGTGGATTAGAGTGATTTACGATCAAGTTTATGTGAGAAAACGAAATTTGGAGTCTCCTGGTTAAATTTGAGCCTAACCTAACCTAACCTAACCTAACCTAACCAACGTAACCTAACCTAACCTCCCCAAATTGCAGGTACTGTAACCTATCGTGGATTAGAGTGATTTACGATCAAGTTTATGTGAGAAAACGAAATTTGGAGTCTCCTGGTTAAATTTGAGCCTAACCTAACCTAACCTAACCTAACCTAACCTAACCTAACCTAACCTAACCTAACCTAACCAACGTAACCTAACCTAACCTCCCCAAATTGCAGGTACTGTAACCTATCGTGGATTAGAGTGATTTACGATCAAGTTTATGTGAGAAAACGAAATTTGGAGTCTCCTGGTTAAATTTGAGCCTAACCTAACCTAACCTAACCTAACCTAACCTAACCTAACCTAACCAACGTAACCTAACCTAACCTCCCCAAATTGCAGGTACTGTAACCTATCGTGGATTAGAGTGATTTACGATCAAGTTTATGTGAGAAAACGAAATTTGGAGTCTCCTGGTTAAATTTGAGCCTAACCTAACCTAACCTAACCTAACCTAACCTAACCAACGTAACCTAACCTAACCTCCCCAAATTGCAGGTACTGTAACCTATCGTGGATTAGAGTGATTTACGATCAAGTTTATGTGAGAAAACGAAATTTGGAGTCTCCTGGTTAAATTTGAGCCTAACCTAACCTAACCTAACCTAACCTAACCAACGTAACCTAACCTAACCTCCCCAAATTGCAGGTACTGTAACCTATCGTGGATTAGAGTGATTTACGATCAAGTTTATGTGAGAAAACGAAATTTGGAGTCTCCTGGTTAAATTTGAGCCTAACCTAACCTAACCTAACCTAACCTAACCAACGTAACCTAACCTAACCTCCCCAAATTGCAGGTACTGTAACCTATCGTGGATTAGAGTGATTTACGATCAAGTTTATGTGAGAAAACGAAATTTGGAGTCTCCTGGTTAAATTTGAGCCTAACCTAACCTAACCTAACCTAACCTAACCTAACCTAACCTAACCAACGTAACCTAACCTAACCTCCCCAAATTGCAGGTACTGTAACCTATCGTGGATTAGAGTGATTTACGATCAAGTTTATGTGAGAAAACGAAATTTGGAGTCTCCTGGTTAAATTTGAGCCTAACCTAACCTAACCTAACCTAACCTAACCAACGTAACCTAACCTAACCTCCCCAAATTGCAGGTACTGTAACCTATCGTGGATTAGAGTGATTTACGATCAAGTTTATGTGAGAAAACGAAATTTGGAGTCTCCTGGTTAAATTTGAGCCTAACCTAACCTAACCTAACCTAACCTAACCTAACCTAACCTAACCAACGTAACCTAACCTAACCTCCCCAAATTGCAGGTACTGTAACCTATCGTGGATTAGAGTGATTTACGATCAAGTTTATGTGAGAAAACGAAATTTGGAGTCTCCTGGTTAAATTTGAGCCTAACCTAACCTAACCTAACCTAACCAACGTAACCTAACCTAACCTCCCCAAATTGCAGGTACTGTAACCTATCGTGGATTAGAGTGATTTACGATCAAGTTTATGTGAGAAAACGAAATTTGGAGTCTCCTGGTTAAATTTGAGCCTAACCTAACCTAACCTAACCTAACCTAACGTAACCTAACCTAACCTCCCCAAATTGCAGGTACTGTAACCTATCGTGGATTAGAGTGATTTACGATCAAGTTTATGTGAGAAAACGAAATTTGGAGTCTCCTGGTTAAATTTGAGCCTAACCTAACCTAACCTAACCTAACCTAACCTAACCTAGCCTAACCAACGTAACCTAACCTAACCTCCCCAAATTGCAGGTACTGTAACCTATCGTGGATTAGAGTGATTTACGATCAAGTTTATGTGAGAAAACGAAATTTGGAGTCTCCTGGTTAAATTTGAGCCTAACCTAACCTAACCTAACCTAACCTAACCTAACCAACGTAACCTAACCTAACCTCCCCAAATTGCAGGTACTGTAACCTATCGTGGATTAGAGTGATTTACGATCAAGTTTATGTGAGAAAACGAAATTTGGAGTCTCCTGGTTAAATTTGAGCCTAACCTAACCTAACCTAACCTAACCTAACCAAACCAACGTAACCTAACCTAACCTCCCCAAATTGCAGGTACTGTAACCTATCGTGGATTAGAGTGATTTACGATCAAGTTTATGTGAGAAAACGAAATTTGGAGTCTCCTGGTTAAATTTGAGCCTAACCTAACCTAACCTAACCTAACCTAACCAACGTAACCTAACCTAACCTCCCCAAATTGCAGGTACTGTAACCTATCGTGGATTAGAGTGATTTACGATCAAGTTTATGTGAGAAAACGAAATTTGGAGTCTCCTGGTTAAATTTGAGCCTAACCTAACCTAACCTAACCTAACCTAACCTAACCTAACCTAACCTAACCAACGTAACCTAACCTAACCTCCCCAAATTGCAGGTACTGTAACCTATCGTGGATTAGAGTGATTTACGATCAAGTTTATGTGAGAAAACGAAATTTGGAGTCTCCTGGTTAAATTTGAGCCTAACCTAACCTAACCTAACCTAACCTAACCTAACCAACGTAACCTAACCTAACCTCCCCAAATTGCAGGTACTGTAACCTATCGTGGATTAGAGTGATTTACGATCAAGTTTATGTGAGAAAACGAAATTTGGAGTCTCCTGGTTAAATTTGAGCCTAACCTAACCTAACCTAACCTAACCTAACCTAACCAACGTAACCTAACCTAACCTCCCCAAATTGCAGGTACTGTAACCTATCGTGGATTAGAGTGATTTACGATCAAGTTTATGTGAGAAAACGAAATTTGGAGTCTCCTGGTTAAATTTGAGCCTAACCTAACCTAACCTAACCTAACCTAACCTAACCAACGTAACCTAACCTAACCTCCCCAAATTGCAGGTACTGTAACCTATCGTGGATTAGAGTGATTTACGATCAAGTTTATGTGAGAAAACGAAATTTGGAGTCTCCTGGTTAAATTTGAGCCTAACCTAACCTAACCTAACCTAACCTAACCTAACCAACGTAACCTAACCTAACCTCCCCAAATTGCAGGTACTGTAACCTATCGTGGATTAGAGTGATTTACGATCAAGTTTATGTGAGAAAACGAAATTTGGAGTCTCCTGGTTAAATTTGAGCCTAACCTAACCTAACCTAACCTAACCTAACCTAACCTAACCTAACCAACGTAACCTAACCTAACCTCCCCAAATTGCAGGTACTGTAACCTATCGTGGATTAGAGTGATTTACGATCAAGTTTATGTGAGAAAACGAAATTTGGAGTCTCCTGGTTAAATTTGAGCCTAACCTAACCTAACCTAACCTAACCTAACCTAACCTAACCTAACCTAACCTAACCTAACCAACGTAACCTAACCTAACCTCCCCAAATTGCAGGTACTGTAACCTATCGTGGATTAGAGTGATTTACGATCAAGTTTATGTGAGAAAACGAAATTTGGAGTCTCCTGGTTAAATTTGAGCCTAACCTAACCTAACCTAACCTAACCTAACCTAACCTAACCAACGTAACCTAACCTAACCTCCCCAAATTGCAGGTACTGTAACCTATCGTGGATTAGAGTGATTTACGATCAAGTTTATGTGAGAAAACGAAATTTGGAGTCTCCTGGTTAAATTTGAGCCTAACCTAACCTAACCTAACCTAACCTAACCTAACCTAACCAACGTAACCTAACCTAACCTCCCCAAATTGCAGGTACTGTAACCTATCGTGGATTAGAGTGATTTACGATCAAGTTTATGTGAGAAAACGAAATTTGGAGTCTCCTGGTTAAATTTGAGCCTAACCTAACCTAACCTAACCTAACCTAACCTAACCTAACCTAACCAACGTAACCTAACCTAACCTCCCCAAATTGCAGGTACTGTAACCTATCGTGGATTAGAGTGATTTACGATCAAGTTTATGTGAGAAAACGAAATTTGGAGTCTCCTGGTTAAATTTGAGCCTAACCTAACCTAACCTAACCTAACCTAACCTAACCTAACCTAACCAACGTAACCTAACCTAACCTCCCCAAATTGCAGGTACTGTAACCTATCGTGGATTAGAGTGATTTACGATCAAGTTTATGTGAGAAAACGAAATTTGGAGTCTCCTGGTTAAATTTGAGCCTAACCTAACCTAACCTAACCTAACCTAACGTAACCAACGTAACCTAACCTAACCTCCCCAAATTGCAGGTACTGTAACCTATCGTGGATTAGAGTGATTTACGATCAAGTTTATGTGAGAAAACGAAATTTGGAGTCTCCTGGTTAAATTTGAGCCTAACCTAACCTAACCTAACCTAACCTAACCTAACCTAACCTAACCTAACCAACGTAACCTAACCTAACCTCCCCAAATTGCAGGTACTGTAACCTATCGTGGATTAGAGTGATTTACGATCAAGTTTATGTGAGAAAACGAAATTTGGAGTCTCCTGGTTAAATTTGAGCCTAACCTAACCTAACCTAACCTAACCTAACCTAAATTAACCTAACCAACGTAACCTAACCTAACCTCCCCAAATTGCAGGTACTGTAACCTATCGTGGATTAGAGTGATTTACGATCAAGTTTATGTGAGAAAACGAAATTTGGAGTCTCCTGGTTAAATTTGAGCCTAACCTAACCTAACCTAACCTAACCTAACCAACGTAACCTAACCTAACCTCCCCAAATTGCAGGTACTGTAACCTATCGTGGATTAGAGTGATTTACGATCAAGTTTATGTGAGAAAACGAAATTTGGAGTCTCCTGGTTAAATTTGAGCCTAACCTAACCTAACCTAACCTAACCTAACCTAACCTAACCTAACCAACGTAACCTAACCTAACCTCCCCAAAATGCAGGTACTATAACCTATCGTGGATTAGAGTGATTTACGATCAAGTTTATGTGAGAAAACGAAATTTGGAGTCTCCTGGTTAAATTTGAGCCTAACCTAACCTAACCTAACCTAACCTAACCTAACCAACGTAACCTAACCTAACCTCCCCAAATTGCAGGTACTGTAACCTATCGTGGATTAGAGTGATTTACGATCAAGTTTATGTGAGAAAACGAAATTTGGAGTCTCCTGGTTAAATTTGAGCCTAACCTAACCTAACCTAACCTAACCTAACCAACGTAACCTAACCTAACCTCCCCAAATTGCAGGTACTGTAACCTATCGTGGATTAGAGTGATTTACGATCAAGTTTATGTGAGAAAACGAAATTTGGAGTCTCCTGGCTAAATTTGAGCCTAACCTAACCTAACCTAACCTAACCTAACCTAACCTAACCAACGTAACCTAACCTAACCTCCCCAAATTGCAGGTACTGTAACCTATCGTGGATTAGAGTGATTTACGATCAAGTTTATGTGAGAAAACGAAATTTGGAGTCTCCTGGTTAAATTTGAGCCTAACCTAACCTAACCTAACCTAACCTAACCTAACCTAACCTAACCTAACCAACGTAACCTAACCTAACCTCCCCAAATTGCAGGTACTATAACCTATCGTGGATTAGAGTGATTTACGATCAAGTTTATGTGAGAAAACGAAATTTGGAGTCTCCTGGTTAAATTTGAGCCTAACCTAACCTAACCTAACCTAACCTAACCTAACCAACGTAACCTAACCTAACCTCCCCAAATTGCAGGTACTGTAACCTATCGTGGATTAGAGTGATTTACGATCAAGTTTATGTGAGAAAACGAAATTTGGAGTCTCCTGGTTAAATTTGAGCCTAACCTAACCTAACCTAACCTAACCTAGCCTAACCAACGTAACCTAACCTAACCTCCCCAAATTGCAGGTACTGTAACCTATCGTGGATTAGAATGATTTACGATCAAGTTTATGTGAGAAAACGAAATTTGGAGTCTCCTGGTTAAATTTGAGCCTAACCTAACCTAACCTAACCTAACCTAACCTAACCTAACCTAACCTAACCAACGTAACCTAACCTAACCTCCCCAAATTGCAGGTACTGTAACCTATCGTGGATTAGAGTGATTTACGATCAAGTTTATGTGAGAAAACGAAATTTGGAGTCTCCTGGTTAAATTTGAGCCTAACCTAACCTAACCTAACCTAACCTAACCTAACCAACGTAACCTAACCTAACCTCCCCAAATTGCAGGTACTGCAACCTATCGTGGATGAGAGTGATTTACGATCAAGTTTATGTGAGAAAACGAAATTTGGAGTCTCCTGGTTAAATTTGAGCCTAACCTAACCGAACCTAACCTAACCTAACCTAACCTAACCTAACCAACGTAACCTAACCTAACCTCCCCAAAATGCAGGTACTATAACCTATCGTGGATTAGAGTGATTTACGATTAAGTTTATGTGAGAAAACGAAATTTGGAGTCCCCTGGTTAAATTTGAGCCTAACCTAACCTAACCTAACCTAACCTAACCTAACCTAACCTAACCTAACCTAACCTAACCAACGTAACCTAACCTAACCTCCCCAAATTGCAGGTACTGTAACCTATCGTGGATTAGAGTGATTTACGTTCAAGTTTATGTGAGAAAACGAAATTTGGAGTCTCCTGGTTAAATTTGAGCCTAACCTAACCTAACCTAACCTAACCTAACCTAACCTAACCAACGTAACCTAACCTAACCTCCACAAAATGCAGGTACTATAACCTATCGTGGATTAGAGTGATTTACGATCAAGTTTATGTGAGAAAACGAAATTTGGAGTCTCCTGGTTAAATTTGAGCCTAACCTAACCTAACCTAACCTAACCTAACCTAACCTAACCAACGTAACCTAACCTAACCTCCCCAAATAGCAGGTACTGTAACCTATCGTGGATTAAAGTGATTTACGATCAAGTTTATGTGAGAAAACGAAATTTGGAGTCTCCTGGTTAAATTTGAACCTAACCTAACCTAACCTAACCTAACCTAACCTAACCTAACCTAACCAACGTAACCTAACCTAACCTCCCCAAATTGCAGGTACTGTAACCTATCGTGGATTAGAGTGATTTACGATCAAGTTTATGTGAGAAAACGAAATTTGGAGTCTCCTGGTTAAATTTGAGCCTAACCTAACCTAACCTAACCTAACCTAACCTAACCTAACCTAACCAACGTAACCTAACCTAACCTCCCCAAATTGCAGGTACTGTAACCTATCGTGGATTAGAGTTATTTACGATTAAGTTTATGTGAAAAAACGAAATTAGGAGTCTCCTGGTTAAATTTGAGCCTAACCTAACCTAACCTAACCTAACCTAACGTAACCAACGTAACCTAACCTAACCTCCCCAAATTGCAGGTACTGTAACCTATCGTGGATTAGAGTGATTTACGATCAAGTTTATGTGAGAAAACGAAATTTGGAGTCTCCTGGTTAAATTTGAGCCTATCCTAACCTAACCTAACCTAACCTAACCTAACCTAACCTAACCTAACCAACGTAACCTAACCTAACCTCCCCAAATTGCAGGTACTGTAACCTATCGTGGATTAGAGTGATTTACGATCAAGTTTATGTGAGAAAACGAAATTTGGAGTCTCCTGGTTAAATTTCAGCCTAACCTAACCTAACCTAACCTAACCTAACCTAAATTAACCTAACCAACGTAACCTAACCTAACCTCCCCAAATTGCAGGTACTGTAACCTATCGTGGATTAGAGTGATTTACGATCAAGTTTATGTGAGAAAACGAAATTTGGAGTCTCCTGGTTAAATTTGAGCCTAACCTAACCTAACCTAACCTAACCTAACCAACGTAACCTAACCTAACCTCCCCAAATTGCAGGTACTGTAACCTATCGTGGATTAGAGTGATTTACGATCAAGTTTATGTGAGAAAACGAAATTTGGAGTCTCCTGGTTAAATTTGAGCCTAACCTAACCTAACCTAACCTAACCTAACCTAACCTAACCTCACCAACGTAACCTAACCTAACCTCCCCAAAATGCAGGTACTATAACCTATCGTGGATTAGAGTGATTTACGATCAAGTTTATGTGATAAAACGAAATTTGGTGTCTCCTGGTTAAATTTGAGCCTAACCTAACCTAACCTAACCTAACCTAACCTAACCAACGTAACCTAACCTAACCTCCCCAAATTGAAGGTACTGTAACCTATCGTGGATTAGAGTGATTTACGATCAAGTTTATGTGAGAAAACGAAATTTGGAGTCTCCTGGTTAAATTTGAGCCTAACCTAACCTAACCTAACCTAACCTAACCAACGTAACCTAACCTAACCTCCCCAAATTGCAGGTACTGTAACCTATCGTGGATTAGAGTGATTTACGATCAAGTTTATGTGAGAAAACGAAATTTGGAGTCTCCTGGCTAAATTTGAGCCTAACCTAACCTAACCTAACCTAACCTAACCTAACCTAACCAACGTAACCTAACCTAACCTCCCCAAATTGCAGGTACTGTAACCTATCGTGGATTAGAGTTATTTACGATTAAGTTTATGTGAAAAAACGAAATTTGGAGTCTCCTGGTTAAATTTGAGCCTAACCTAACCTAACCTAACCTAACCTAACCTAACCTAACCTAATCAACGTAACCTAAACTAACCTCCTCAAATTGCAGGTACTGTAACTTATCGTGGATTAGAGTGATTTACGATCAAGTTTATGTGAGAAAACGAAATTTGGAGTCTCCTGGTTAAATTTGAGCCTATCCTAACCTAACCTAACCTAACCTAACCTAACCTAACCTAACCTAACCAACGTAACCTAACCTAACCTCCCCAAATTGCAGGTACTGTAACCTATCGTGGATTAGAGTGATTTACGATCAAGTTTATGTGAGAAAACGAAATTTGGAGTCTCCTGGTTAAATTTGAGCCTAACCTAACCTAACCTAACCTAACCTAACCTAACCTAACCTATCCTAACCTAACCTAACCTAACCTAACCTAACCTCCCCAAATTGCAGGTAATGTAACCTATCGTGGATTAAAGTGATTTACGATCAAGTTTATGTGAGAAAACGAAATTTGGAGTCTCCTGGTCAAATTTGAGCCTAACCTAACCTAACCTAACCTAACATAACATAACATAACCTAACCTCCCCAAATTGCAGGTAATGTAACCTATCGTGGATTAAAGTGATTTACGATAAAGTTTATGTGAGAAAACGAAATTTGGAGTTTCCTGGTCAAATTTGAGCCTAACCTAACCTAACCTAACCTAACCTAACCTAACCTAACCTAACCTAACCTAACCTAACCTAACCTAACCTAACCTAACCTAACCTAACCTCCCCAAATTGCAGGTAATGTAACCTATCGTGGATTAAAGTGATTTACGATCAAGTTTATGTGAGAAAACGAAATTTGGAGTCTCCTGGTCAAATTTGAGAATAACCTAACCTAACCTAACCTAACCTAACCTAACCTAACCTAACCTAACCTAACCTAACCTAACCTAACCTAACCTAACCTCCCCAAATTGCAGGTAATGTAACCTATCGTGGATTAAAGTGATTTACGATCAAGTTTATGTGAGAAAACGAAATTTGGAGTCTCCTGGTCAAATTTGAGCCTAACCTAACCTAACCTAACCTAACCTAACCTAACTTAACCTACCCTAACGACCACCTACTCCTCTTCCTCCAGCACGACGCCCAGAGAAGACGACCTGGGGGGGGGGGGCGTCCCAGAGCGATCTTCGGAAGACCATATTTAGCCTTCGACGCGTTTGTGTGTGTGTGCTTTTGTGCGTGCGCGCGCGCGTGTGTGTGTGTATGTGTGTGTGTGTGTGTGTGTGTGTGTGTGTGTGTGTGTGTGTGTGTGTGTGTGTGTGTGTGTGTGTGTGTGTGTGTGTGTGTGTGTGTGTGTGTGTGTGTGTGTGTGTGTGTGTGTGTGTGTGTGTGTGTGTGTGTGTGTGTGTGTGTGCGAGTATGTGTTTGTGTGTGTCTGTGCGTGTGTGTTTGTGTGTGTCTGTGCAAGGGAGTCTGTGTGTGTGTGTGTGTGTGTGTGTGTGTGTGTGTGTGTGTGTGTGTGTGTGTGTGTGTGTGTGTGTGTGTGTGTGTGTGTGTGCGTGTGTGCGTGTGT
>NW_027214063.1:65000-71206 GCF_042767895.1 Penaeus vannamei | reverse complement strand
GGTTAGGTTAGGTTACGTTGGTTAGGTTAGGTTAGGTTAGGTTAGGTTAGGCTCAAATTTAACCAGGAGACTCCAAATTTCGTTTTCTCACATAAACTTGATCGTAAATCACTCTAATCCACGATAGGTTACAGTACCTGCAATTTGGGGAGGTTAGGTTAGGTTACGTTGGTTAGGTTAGGTTAGGTTAGGTTAGGTTAGGTTAGGCTCAAATTTAACCAGGAGACTCCAAATTTCGTTTTCTCACATAAACTTGATCGTAAATCACTCTAATCCACGATAGGTTACAGTACCTGCAATTTGGGGAGGTTAGGTTAGGTTACGTTGGTTAGGTTAGGTTAGGTTAGGTTAGGTTAGGCTCAAATTTAACCAGGAGACTCCAAATTTCGTTTTCTCACATAAACTTGATCGTAAATCACTCTAATCCACGATAGGTTACAGTACCTGCAATTTGGGGAGGTTAGGTTAGGTTAGGTTAGGTTAGGTTAGGCTCAAATTTAACCAGGAGACTCCAAATTTCGTTTTCTCACATAAACTTGATCGTAAATCACTCTAATCCACGATAGGTTACAGTACCTGCAATTTGGGGAGGTTAGGTTAGGTTACGTTGGTTAGGTTAGGTTAGGTTAGGTTAGGTTAGGTTAGGCTCAAATTTAACCAGGAGACTCCAAATTTCGTTTTCTCACATAAACTTGATCGTAAATCACTCTAATCCACGATAGGTTACAGTACCTGCAATTTGGGGAGGTTAGGTTAGGTTACGTTGGTTAGGTTAGGTTAGGTTAGGTTAGGTTAGGTTAGGTTAGGTTAGGCTCAAATTTAACCAGGAGACTCCAAATTTCGTTTTCTCACATAAACTTGATCGTAAATCACTCTAATCCACGATAGGTTACAGTACCTGCAATTTGGGGAGGTTAGGTTAGGTTACGTTGGTTAGGTTAGGTTAGGTTAGGTTAGGTTAGGTTAGGTTAGGTTAGGTTAGGCTCAAATTTAACCAGGAGACTCCAAATTTCGTTTTCTCACATAAACTTGATCGTAAATCACTCTAATCCACGATAGGTTACAGTACCTGCAATTTGGGGAGGTTAGGTTAGGTTACGTTGGTTAGGTTAGGTTAGGTTAGGTTAGGTTAGGTTAGGCTCAAATTTAACCAGGAGACTCCAAATTTCGTTTTCTCACATAAACTTGATCGTAAATCACTCTAATCCACGATAGGTTACAGTACCTGCAATTTGGGGAGGTTAGGTTAGGTTATGTTGGTTAGGTTAGCTTAGGTTAGGTTAGGTTAGGTTAGGTTAGGTTAGGCTCAAATTTAACCAGGAGACTCCAAATTTCGTTTTCTCACATAAACTTGATCGTAAATCACTCTAATCCACGATAGGTTACAGTACCTGCAATTTGGGGAGGTTAGGTTAGGTTACGTTGTTTAGGTTAGGTTAGGTTAGGTTAGGTTAGGCTCAAATTTAACCAGGAGACTCCAAATTTCGTTTTCTCACATAAACTTGATCGTAAATCACTCTAATCCACGATAGGTTACAGTACCTGCAATTTGGGGAGGTTAGGTTAGGTTACGTTGGTTAGGTTAGGTTAGGTTAGGTTAGGTTAGGTTAGGCTCAAATTTAACCAGGAGACTCCAAATTTCGTTTTCTCACATAAACTTGATCGTAAATCACTCTAATCCACGATAGGTTACAGTACCTGCAATTTGGGGAGGTTAGGTTAGGTTACGTTGGTTAGGTTAGGTTAGGTTAGGTTATGTTAGGTTAGGTTAGGTTACGTTAGGTTAGGTTAGGCTCAAATTTAACCAGGAGACTCCAAATTTCGTTTTCTCACATAAACTTGATCGTAAATCACTCTAATCCACGATAGGTTACAGTACCTGCAATTTGGGGAGGTTAGGTTAGGTTACGTTGGTTACGTTGGTTAGGTTAGGTTAGGTTAGGTTAGGTTAGGTTAGGCTCAAATTTAACCAGGAGACTCCAAATTTCGTTTTCTCACATAAACTTGATCGTAAATCACTCTAATCCACGATAGGTTACAGTACCTGCAATTTGGGGAGGTTAGGTTAGGTTACGTTGGTTAGGTTAGGTTAGGTTAGGTTAAGTTAGGTTAGGTTAGGTTAGGTTAGGCTCAAATTTAACCAGGAGACTCCAAATTTCGTTTTCTCACATAAACTTGATCGTAAATCACTCTAATCCACGATAGGTTACAGTACCTGCAATTTGGGGAGGTTAGGTTAGGTTACGTTGGTTAGGGTAGGTTAGGTTAGGTTAGGTTAGGTTAGGTTAGGTTAGGCTCAAATTTAACCAGGAGACTCCAAATTTCGTTTTCTCACATAAACTTGATCGTAAATCACTCTAATCCACGATAGGTTACAGTACCTGCAATTTGGGGAGGTTAGGTTAGGTTACGTTGGTTAGGTTAGGTTAGGTTAGGTTAGGTTAGGTTAGGCTCAAATTTAACCAGGAGACTCCAAATTTCGTTTTCTCACATAAACTTGATCGTAAATCACTCTAATCCACGATAGGTTACAGTACCTGCAATTTGGGGAGGTTAGGTTAGGTTACGTTGGTTAGGTTAGGTTAGGTTAGGTTAGGTTAGGTTAGGCTCAAATTTAACCAGGAGACTCCAAATTTCGTTTTCTCACATAAACTTGATCGTAAATCACTCTAATCCACGATAGGTTACAGTACCTGCAATTTGGGGAGGTTAGGTTAGGTTACGTTGGTTAGGTTAGGTTAGGTTAGGTTAGGTTAGGTTAGGCTCAAATTTAACCAGGAGACTCCAAATTTCGTTTTCTCACATAAACTTGATCGTAAATCACTCTAATCCACGATAGGTTACAGTACCTGCAATTTGGGGAGGTTAGGTTAGGTTACGTTGGTTAGGTTAGGTTAGGTTAGGTTAGGTTAGGTTAGGTTAGGTTAGGCTCAAATTTAACCAGGAGACTCCAAATTTCGTTTTCTCACATAAACTTGATCGTAAATCACTCTAATCCACGATAGGTTACAGTACCTGCAATTTGGGGAGGTTAGGTTAGGTTACGTTGGTTAGGTTAGGTTAGGTTAGGTTAGGTTAGGTTAGGCTCAAATTTAACCAGGAGACTCCAAATTTCGTTTTCTCACATAAACTTGATCGTAAATCACTCTAATCCACGATAGGTTACAGTACCTGCAATTTGGGGAGGTTAGGTTAGGTTACGTTGGTTAGGTTAGGTTAGGTTTGGTTAGGTTAGGTTAGGTTAGGTTAGGCTCAAATTTAACCAGGAGACTCCAAATTTCGTTTTCTCACATAAACTTGATCGTAAATCACTCTAATCCACGATAGGTTACAGTACCTGCAATTTGGGGAGGTTAGGTTAGGTTACGTTGGTTAGGTTAGGTTAGGTTAGGTTAGGTTAGGTTAGGTTAGGCTCAAATTTAACCAGGAGACTCCAAATTTCGTTTTCTCACATAAACTTGATCGTAAATCACTCTAATCCACGATAGGTTACAGTACCTGCAATTTGGGGAGGTTAGGTTAGGTTACGTTGGTTAGGTTAGGTTAGGTTAGGTTAGGTTAGGTTAGGCTCAAATTTAACCAGGAGACTCCAAATTTCGTTTTCTCACATAAACTTGATCGTAAATCACTCTAATCCACGATAGGTTACAGTACCTGCAATTTGGGGAGGTTAGGTTAGGTTACGTTGGTTAGGTTAGGTTAGGTTAGGTTAGGTTAGGTTAGGTTAGGTTAGGTTAGGCTCAAATTTAACCAGGAGACTCCAAATTTCGTTTTCTCACATAAACTTGATCGTAAATCACTCTAATCCACGATAGGTTACAGTACCTGCAATTTGGGGAGGTTAGGTTAGGTTACGTTGGTTAGGTTAGGTTAGGTTAGGTTAGGTTAGGTTAGGCTCAAATTTAACCAGGAGACTCCAAATTTCGTTTTCTCACATAAACTTGATCGTAAATCACTCTAATCCACGATAGGTTACAGTACCTGCAATTTGGGGAGGTTAGGTTAGGTTACGTTGGTTAGGTTAGGTTAGGTTAGGTTAGGTTAGGCTCAAATTTAACCAGGAGACTCCAAATTTCGTTTTCTCACATAAACTTGATCGTAAATCACTCTAATCCACGATAGGTTACAGTACCTGCAATTTGGGGAGGTTAGGTTAGGTTACGTTGGTTAGGTTAGGTTAGGTTAGGTTAGGTTAGGTTAGGTTAGGTTAGGTTAGGCTCAAATTTAACCAGGAGACTCCAAATTTCGTTTTCTCACATAAACTTGATCGTAAATCACTCTAATCCACGATAGGTTACAGTACCTGCAATTTGGGGAGGTTAGGTTAGGTTACGTTGGTTAGGTTAGGTTAGGTTAGGTTAGGTTAGGTTAGGCTCAAATTTAACCAGGAGACTCCAAATTTCGTTTTCTCACATAAACTTGATCGTAAATCACTCTAATCCACGATAGGTTACAGTACCTGCAATTTGGGGAGGTTAGGTTAGGTTACGTTGGATAGGTTAGGTTAGGTTAGGTTAGGTTAGGTTAGGTTAGGTTAGGCTCAAATTTAACCAGGAGACTCCAAATTTCGTTTTCTCACATAAACTTGATCGTAAATCACTCTAATCCACGATAGGTTACAGTACCTGCAATTTGGGGAGGTTAGGTTAGGTTACGTTGGTTAGGTTAGGTTAGGTTAGGTTAGGTTAGGTTAGGTTAGGTTAGGCTCAAATTTAACCAGGAGACTCCAAATTTCGTTTTCTCACATAAACTTGATCGTAAATCACTCTAATCCACGATAGGTTACAGTACCTGCAATTTGGGGAGGTTAGGTTAGGTTACGTTGGTTAGGTTAGGTTAGGTTAGGTTAGGTTAGGTTAGGTTAGGTTAGGCTCAAATTTAACCAGGAGACTCCAAATTTCGTTTTCTCACATAAACTTGATCGTAAATCACTCTAATCCACGATAGGTTACAGTACCTGCAATTTGGGGAGGTTAGGTTAGGTTACGTTGGTTAGGTTAGGTTAGGTTAGGTTAGGTTAGGTTAGGTTAGGCTCAAATTTAACCAGGAGACTCCAAATTTCGTTTTCTCACATAAACTTGATCGTAAATCACTCTAATCCACGATAGGTTACAGTACCTGCAATTTGGGGAGGTTAGGTTAGGTTACGTTGGTTAGGTTAGGTTAGGTTAGGTTAGGTTAGGTTAGGCTCAAATTTAACCAGGAGACTCCAAATTTCGTTTTCTCACATAAACTTGATCGTAAATCACTCTAATCCACGATAGGTTACAGTACCTGCAATTTGGGGAGGTTAGGTTAGGTTACGTTGGTTAGGTTAGGTTAGGTTAGGTTAGGTTAGGTTAGGCTCAAATTTAACCAGGAGACTCCAAATTTCGTTTTCTCACATAAACTTGATCGTAAATCACTCTAATCCACGATAGGTTACAGTACCTGCAATTTGGGGAGGTTAGGTTAGGTTACGTTGGTTAGGTTAGGTTAGGTTAGGTTAGGTTAGGTTAGGCTCAAATTTAACCAGGAGACTCCAAATTTCGTTTTCTCACATAAACTTGATCGTAAATCACTCTAATCCACGATAGGTTACAGTACCTGCAATTTGGGGAGGTTAGGTTAGGTTACGTTGGTTAGGTTAGGTTAGGTTAGGTTAGGCTCAAATTTAACCAGGAGACTCCAAATTTCGTTTTCTCACATAAACTTGATCGTAAATCACTCTAATCCACGATAGGTTACAGTACCTGCAATTTGGGGAGGTTAGGTTAGGTTACGTTGGTTAGGTTAGGTTAGGTTAGGTTAGGTTAGGTTAGGCTCAAATTTAACCAGGAGACTCCAAATTTCGTTTTCTCACATAAACTTGATCGTAAATCACTCTAATCCACGATAGGTTACAGTACCTGCAATTTGGGGAGGTTAGGTTAGGTTACGTTGGTTAGGTTAGGTTAGGTTAGGTTAGGTTAGGCTCAAATTTAACCAGGAGACTCCAAATTTCGTTTTCTCACATAAACTTGATCGTAAATCACTCTAATCCACGATAGGTTACAGTACCTGCAATTTGGGGAGGTTAGGTTAGGTTACGTTGGTTAGGTTAGGTTAGGTTAGGTTAGGTTAGGTTAGGCTCAAATTTAACCAGGAGACTCCAAATTTCGTTTTCTCACATAAACTTGATCGTAAATCACTCTAATCCACGATAGGTTACAGTAGCTGCAATTTGG
>NW_027214063.1:0-60000 GCF_042767895.1 Penaeus vannamei | reverse complement strand
GTTAGGTTAGGCTCAAATTTAACCAGGAGACTCCAAATTTCGTTTTCTCACATAAACTTGATCGTAAATCACTCTAATCCACGATAGGTTACAGTACCTGCAATTTGGGGAGGTTAGGTTAGGTTACGTTGGTTAGGTTAGGTTAGGTTAGGTTAGGTTAGGTTAGGCTCAAATTTAACCAGGAGACTCCAAATTTCGTTTTCTCACATAAACTTGATCGTAAATCACTCTAATCCACGATAGGTTACAGTACCTGCAATTTGGGGAGGTTAGGTTAGGTTACGTTGGTTAGGTTAGGTTAGGTTAGGCTCAAATTTAACCAGGAGACTCCAAATTTCGTTTTCTCACATAAACTTGATCGTAAATCACTCTAATCCACGATAGGTTACAGTACCTGCAATTTGGGGAGGTTAGGTTAGGTTAGGTTAGGTTAGGTTAGGTTAGGCTCAAATTTAACCAGGAGACTCCAAATTTCGTTTTCTCACATAAACTTGATCGTAAATCACTCTAATCCACGATAGGTTACAGTACCTGCAATTTGGGGAGGTTAGGTTAGGTTACGTTGGTTAGGTTAGGTTAGGTTAGGTTAGGCTCAAATTTAACCAGGAGACTCCAAATTTCGTTTTCTCACATAAACTTGATCGTAAATCACTCTAATCCACGATAGGTTACAGTACCTGCAATTTGGGGAGGTTAGGTTAGGTTACGTTGGTTAGGTTAGGTTAGGTTAGGTTAGGTTTGGTTATGTTAGGTTAGGCTCAAATTTAACCAGGAGACTCCAAATTTCGTTTTCTCACATAAACTTGATCGTAAATCACTCTAATCCACGATAGGTTACAGTACCTGCAATTTGGGGAGGTTAGGTTAGGTTACGTTGGTTAGGTTAGGTTAGGTTAGGTTAGTTTAGGCTCAAATTTAACCAGGAGACTCCAAATTTCGTTTTCTCACATAAACTTGATCGTAAATCACTCTAATCCACGATAGGTTACAGTACCTGCAATTTGGGGAGGTTAGGTTAGGTTACGTTGGTTAGGTTAGGTTAGGTTAGGTTAGGTTAGGTTAGGTTAGGTTAGGTTAGGCTCAAATTTAACCAGGAGACTCCAAATTTCGTTTTCTCACATAAACTTGATCGTAAATCACTCTAATCCACGATAGGTTACAGTACCTGCAATTTGGGGAGGTTAGGTTAGGTTACGTTGGTTAGGTTAGGTTAGGTTAGGTTAGGTTAGGTTAGGCTCAAATTTAACCAGGAGACTCCAAATTTCGTTTTCTCACATAAACTTGATCGTAAATCACTCTAATCCACGATAGGTTACAGTACCTGCAATTTGGGGAGGTTAGGTTAGGTTACGTTGGTTAGGTGGGCTTAGGTTAGGTTAGGTTAGGTTAGGTTAGGCTCAAATTTAACCAGGAGACTCCAAATTTCGTTTTCTCACATAAACTTGATCGTAAATCACTCTAATCCACGATAGGTTACAGTACCTGCAATTTGGGGAGGTTAGGTTAGGTTACGTTGGTTAGGTTAGGTTAGGTTAGGTTAGGATAGGTTAGGTTAGGCTCAAATTTAACCAGGAGACTCCAAATTTCGTTTTCTCACATAAACTTGATCGTAAATCACTCTAATCCACGATAGGTTACAGTACCTGCAATTTGGGGAGGTTAGGTTAGGTTACGTTGGTTAGGTTAGGTTAGGTTAGGTTAGGTTAGGTTAGGCTCAAATTTAACCAGGAGACTCCAAATTTCGTTTTCTCACATAAACTTGATCGTAAATCACTCTAATCCACGATAGGTTACAGTACCTGCAATTTGGGGAGGTTAGGTTAGGTTACGTTGGTTAGGTTAGGTTAGGTTAGGTTAGGTTAGGTTAGGTTAAGTTAGGCTCAAATTTAACCAGGAGACTCCAAATTTCGTTTTCTCACATAAACTTGATCGTAAATCACTCTAATCCACGATAGGTTACAGTACCTGCAATTTGGGGATGTTAGGTTAGGTTAGGTTAGGTTAGGTTAGGCTCAAATTTAACCAGGAGACTCCAAATTTCGTTTTCTCACATAAACTTGATCGTAAATCACTCTAATCCACGATAGGTTACAGTACCTGCAATTTGGGGAGGTTAGGTTAGGTTACGTTGGTTAGGTTAGGTTAGGTTAGGTTAGGTTAGGTTAGGCTCAAATTTAACCAGGAGACTCCAAATTTCGTTTTCTCACATAAACTTGATCGTAAATCACTCTAATCCACGATAGGTTACAGTACCTGCAATTTGGGGAGGTTAGGTTAGGTTACGTTGGTTAGGTTATGTTAGGTTAGGTTAGGTTAGGTTAGGTTAGGCTCAAATTTAACCAGGAGACTCCAAATTTCGTTTTCTCACATAAACTTGATCGTAAATCACTCTAATCCACGATAGGTTACAGTACCTGCAATTTGGGGAGGTTAGGTTAGGTTACGTTGGTTAGGTTATGTTAGGTTAGGTTAGGTTAGGTTAGGTTAGGCTCAAATTTAACCAGGAGACTCCAAATTTCGTTTTCTCACATAAACTTGATCGTAAATCACTCTAATCCACGATAGGTTACAGTACCTGCAATTTGGGGAGGTTAGGTTAGGTTACGTTGGTTAGGTTAGGTTAGGTTAGGTTAGGTTAGGTTAGGCTCAAATTTAACCAGGAGACTCCAAATTTCGTTTTCTCACATAAACTTGATCGTAAATCACTCTAATCCACGATAGGTTACAGTACCTGCAATTTGGGGAGGTTAGGTTAGGTTACGTTGGTTAGGTTAGGTTAGGTTAGGTTAGGTTAGGCTCAAATTTAACCAGGAGACTCCAAATTTCGTTTTCTCACATAAACTTGATCGTAAATCACTCTAATCCACGATAGGTTACAGTACCTGCAATTTGGGGAGGTTAGGTTAGGTTACGTTGGTTAGGTTAGGTTAGGTTAGGTTAGGTTAGGTTAGGTTAGGCTCAAATTTAACCAGGAGACTCCAAATTTCGTTTTCTCACATAAACTTGATCGTAAATCACTCTAATCCACGATAGGTTACAGTACCTGCAATTTGGGGAGGTTAGGTTAGGTTACGTTGGTTAGGTTAGGTTAGGTTAGGTTAGGTTAGGTTAGGCTCAAATTTAACCAGGAGACTCCAAATTTCGTTTTCTCACATAAACTTGATCGTAAATCACTCTAATCCACGATAGGTTACAGTACCTGCAATTTGGGGAGGTTAGGTTAGGTTACGTTGGTTAGGTTAGGTTAGGTTAGGTTAGGTTAGGTTAGGCTCAAATTTAACCAGGAGACTCCAAATTTCGTTTTCTCACATAAACTTGATCGTAAATCACTCTAATCCACGATAGGTTACAGTACCTGCAATTTGGGGAGGTTAGGTTAGGTTACGTTGGTTAGGTTAGGTTAGGTTAGGTTAGGTTAGGTTAGGCTCAAATTTAACCAGGAGACTCCAAATTTCGTTTTCTTACATAAACTTGATCGTAAATCACTCTAATCCACGATAGGTTACAGTACCTGCAATTTGGGGAGGTTAGGTTAGGTTACGTTGGTTAGGTTAGGTTAGGTTAGGTTAGGTTAGGTTAGGTTAGGTTAGGCTCAAATTTAACCAGGAGACTCCAAATTTCGTTTTCTCACATAAACTTGATCGTAAATCACTCTAATCCACGATAGGTTACAGTACCTGCAATTTGGGGAGGTTAGGTTAGGTTACGTTGGTTAGGTTAGGTTAGGTTAGGTTAGGTTAGGTTAGGCTCAAATTTAACCAGGAGACTCCAAATTTCGTTTTCTCACATAAACTTGATCGTAAATCACTCTAATCCACGATAGGTTACAGTACCTGCAATTTGGGGAGGTTAGGTTAGGTTACGTTGGTTAGGTTAGGTTAGGTTAGGTTAGGTTAAGTTAGGTTAGGTTAGGTTAGGTTAGGCTCAAATTTAACCAGGAGACTCCAAATTTCGTTTTCTCACATAAACTTGATCGTAAATCACTCTAATCCACGATAGGTTACAGTACCTGCAATTTGGGGAGGTTAGGTTAGGTTACGTTGGTTAGGTTAGGTTAGGTTAGGTTAGGTTAGGTTAGGCTCAAATTTAACCAGGAGACTCCAAATTTCGTTTTCTCACATAAACTTGATCGTAAATCACTCTAATCCACGATAGGTTACAGTACCTGCAATTTGGGGAGGTTAGGTTAGGTTACGTTGGTTAGGTTAGGTTAGGTTAGGTTAGGTTAGGTTAGGCTCAAATTTAACCAGGAGACTCCAAATTTCGTTTTCTCACATAAACTTGATCGTAAATCACTCTAATCCACGATAGGTTACAGTACCTGCAATTTGGGGAGGTTAGGTTAGGTTACGTTGGTTAGGTTAGGTTAGGTTAGGTTAGGTTAGGTTAGGTTAGGTTAGGCTCAAATTTAACCAGGAGACTCCAAATTTCGTTTTCTCACATAAACTTGATCGTAAATCACTCTAATCCACGATAGGTTACAGTACCTGCAATTTGGGGAGGTTAGGTTAGGTTACGTTGGTTAGGTTAGGTTAGGTTAGGTTAGGTTAGGCTCAAATTTAACCAGGAGACTCCAAATTTCGTTTTCTCACATAAACTTGATCGTAAATCACTCTAATCCACGATAGGTTACAGTACCTGCAATTTGGGGAGGTTAGGTTAGGTTACGTTGGTTAGGTTAGGTTAGGTTAGGTTAGGTTAGGTTAGGTTAGGTTAGGCTCAAATTTAACCAGGAGACTCCAAATTTCGTTTTCTCACATAAACTTGATCGTAAATCACTCTAATCCACGATAGGTTACAGTACCTGCAATTTGGGGAGGTTAGGTTAGGTTACGTTGGTTAGGTTAGGTTAGGTTAGGTTAGGTTAGGCTCAAATTTAACCAGGAGACTCCAAATTTCGTTTTCTCACATAAACTTGATCGTAAATCACTCTAATCCACGATAGGTTACAGTACCTGCAATTTGGGGAGGTTAGGTTAGGTTACGTTGGTTAGGTTAGGTTAGGTTAGGTTAGGTTAGGTTAGGCTCAAATTTAACCAGGAGACTCCAAATTTCGTTTTCTCACATAAACTTGATCGTAAATCACTCTAATCCACGATAGGTTACAGTACCTGCAATTTGGGGAGGTTAGGTTAGGTTACGTTGGTTAGGTTAGGTTAGGTTAGGTTAGGTTAGGTTAGGCTCAAATTTAACCAGGAGACTCCAAATTTCGTTTTCTCACATAAACTTGATCGTAAATCACTCTAATCCACGATAGGTTACAGTACCTGCAATTTGGGGAGGTTAGGTTAGGTTACGTTGGTTAGGTTAGGTTAGGTTAGGTTAGGTTAGGTTAGGCTCAAATTTAACCAGGAGACTCCAAATTTCGTTTTCTCACATAAACTTGATCGTAAATCACTCTAATCCACGATAGGTTACAGTACCTGCAATTTGGGGAGGTTAGGTTAGGTTACGTTGGTTAGGTTAGGTTAGGTTAGGTTAGGTTAGGTTAGGCTCAAATTTAACCAGGAGACTCCAAATTTCGTTTTCTCACATAAACTTGATCGTAAATCACTCTAATCCACGATAGGTTACAGTACCTGCAATTTGGGGAGGTTAGGTTAGGTTACGTTGGTTAGGTTCGGTTAGGTTAGGTTAGGTTAGGTTAGGTTAGGTTAGGTTAGGCTCAAATTTAACCAGGAGACTCCAAATTTCGTTTTCTCACATAAACTTGATCGTAAATCACTCTAATCCACGATAGGTTACAGTACCTGCAATTTGGGGAGGTTAGGTTAGGTTACGTTGGTTAGGTTAGGTTAGGTTAGGTTAGGTTAGGTTAGGCTCAAATTTAACCAGGAGACTCCAAATTTCGTTTTCTCACATAAACTTGATCGTAAATCACTCTAATCCACGATAGGTTACAGTACCTGCAATTTGGGGAGGTTAGGTTAGGTTACGTTGGTTAGGTTAGGTTAGGTTAGGTTAGGTTAGGTTAGGCTCAAATTTAACCAGGAGACTCCAAATTTCGTTTTCTCACATAAACTTGATCGTAAATCACTCTAATCCACGATAGGTTACAGTACCTGCAATTTGGGGAGGTTAGGTTAGGTTACATTGGTTAGGTTAGGTTAGGTTAGGTTAGGTTAGGTTAGGTTAGGTTAGGCTCAAATTTAACCAGGAGACTCCAAATTTCGTTTTCTCACATAAACTTGATCGTAAATCACTCTAATCCACGATAGGTTACAGTACCTGCAATTTGGGGAGGTTAGGTTAGGTTACGTTGGTTAGGTTAGGTTAGGTTAGGTTAGGTTAGGTTAGGTTAGGTTAGGCTCAAATTTAACCAGGAGACTCCAAATTTCGTTTTCTCACATAAACTTGATCGTAAATCACTCTAATCCACGATAGGTTACAGTACCTGCAATTTGGGGAGGTTAGGTTAGGTTACGTTGGTTAGGTTAGGTTAGGTTAGGTTAGGTTAGGTTAGGCTCAAATTTAACCAGGAGACTCCAAATTTCGTTTTCTCACATAAACTTGATCGTAAATCACTCTAATCCACGATAGGTTACAGTACCTGCAATTTGGGGAGGTTAGGTTAGGTTACGTTGGTTAGGTTAGGTTAGGTTAGGTTAGGTTAGGTTAGGCTCAAATTTAACCAGGAGACTCCAAATTTCGTTTTCTCACATAAACTTGATCGTAAATCACTCTAATCCACGATAGGTTACAGTACCTGCAATTTGGGGAGGTTAGGTTAGGTTACGTTGGTTAGGTTAGGTTAGGTTAGGTTAGGTTAGGTTAGGCTCAAATTTAACCAGGAGACTCCAAATTTCGTTTTCTCACATAAACTTGATCGTAAATCACTCTAATCCACGATAGGTTACAGTACCTGCAATTTGGGGAGGTTAGGTTAGGTTACGTTGGTTAGGTTAGGTTAGGTTAGGTTAGGTTAGGTTAGGCTCAAATTTAACCAGGAGACTCCAAATTTCGTTTTCTCACATAAACTTGATCGTAAATCACTCTAATCCACGATAGGTTACAGTACCTGCAATTTGGGGAGGTTAGGTTAGGTTACGTTGGTTAGGTTAGGTTAGGTTAGGTTAGGTTAGGTTAGGTTAGGCTCAAATTTAACCAGGAGACTCCAAATTTCGTTTTCTCACATAAACTTGATCGTAAATCACTCTAATCCACGATAGGTTACAGTACCTGCAATTTGGGGAGGTTAGGTTAGGTTACGTTGGTTAGGTTAGGTTAGGTTAGGTTAGGTTAGGTTAGGTTAGGTTAGGCTCAAATTTAACCAGGAGACTCCAAATTTCGTTTTCTCACATAAACTTGATCGTAAATCACTCTAATCCACGATAGGTTACAGTACCTGCAATTTGGGGAGGTTAGGTAAGGTTACGTTGGTTAGGTTAGGTTAGGTTAGGTTAGGTTAGGCTCAAATTTAACCAGGAGACTCCAAATTTCGTTTTCTCACATAAACTTGATCGTAAATCACTCTAATCCACGATAGGTTACAGTACCTGCAATTTGGGGAGGTTAGGTTAGGTTACGTTGGTTAGGTTAGGTTAGGTTAGGTTAGGTTAGGTTAGGTTAGGTTAGGCTCAAATTTAACCAGGAGACTCCAAATTTCGTTTTCTCACATAAACTTGATCGTAAATCACTCTAATCCACGATAGGTTACAGTACCTGCAATTTGGGGAGGTTAGGTTAGGTTACGTTGGTTAGGTTAGGTTAGGTTAGGTTAGGTTAGGTTAGGCTCAAATTTAACCAGGAGACTCCAAATTTCGTTTTCTCACATAAACTTGATCGTAAATCACTCTAATCCACGATAGGTTACAGTACCTGCAATTTGGGGAGGTTAGGTTAGGTTACGTTGGTTAGGTTAGGTTAGGTTAGGTTAGGTTAGGTTAGGTTAGGTTAGGCTCAAATTTAACCAGGAGACTCCAAATTTCGTTTTCTCACATAAACTTGATCGTAAATCACTCTAATCCACGATAGGTTACAGTACCTGCAATTTGGGGAGGTTAGGTTAGGTTACGTTGGTTAGGTTAGGTTAGGTTAGGTTAGGTTAGGTTAGGCTCAAATTTAACCAGGAGACTCCAAATTTCGTTTTCTCACATAAACTTGATCGTAAATCACTCTAATCCACGATAGGTTACAGTACCTGCAATTTGGGGAGGTTAGGTTAGGTTACGTTGGTTAGGTTAGGTTAGGTTAGGTTAGGTTAGGTTAGGCTCAAATTTAACCAGGAGACTCCAAATTTCGTTTTCTCACATAAACTTGATCGTAAATCACTCTAATCCACGATAGGTTACAGTACCTGCAATTTGGGGAGGTTAGGTTAGGTTACGTTGGTTAGGTTAGGTTAGGTTAGGTTAGGTTAGGTTAGGTTAGGTTAGGCTCAAATTTAACCAGGAGACTCCAAATTTCGTTTTCTCACATAAACTTGATCGTAAATCACTCTAATCCACGATAGGTTACAGTACCTGCAATTTGGGGAGGTTAGGTTAGGTTACGTTGGTTAGGTTAGGTTAGGTTAGGTTAGGTTAGGTTAGGTTAGGCTCAAATTTAACCAGGAGACTCCAAATTTCGTTTTCTCACATAAACTTGATCGTAAATCACTCTAATCCACGATAGGTTACACTACCTGCAATTTGGGGAGGTTAGCTTACGTTACGTTGGTTAGGTTGGTTAGGTTAGGTTAGGTTAGGTTAGGTTAGGTTAGGTTAGGCTCAAATTTAACCAGGAGACTCCAAATTTCGTTTTCTCACATAAACTTGATCGTAAATCACTCTAATCCACGATAGGTTACAGTACCTGCAATTTGGGGAGGTTAGGTTAGGTTACGTTGGTTAGGTTAGGTTAGGTTAGGTTAGGTTAGGTTAGGCTCAAATTTAACCAGGAGACTCCAAATTTCGTTTTCTCACATAAACTTGATCGTAAATCACTCTAATCCACGATAGGTTACAGTACCTGCAATTTGCGGAGGTTAGGTTAGGTTACGTTGGTTAGGTTAGGTTAGGTTAGGTTAGGTTAGGTTAGGTTAGGCTCAAATTTAACCAGGAGACTCCAAATTTCGTTTTCTCACATAAACTTGATCGTAAATCACTCTAATCCACGATAGGTTACAGTACCTGCAATTTGGGGAGGTTAGGTTAGGTTACGTTGGTTAGGTTAGGTTAGGTTAGGTTAGGTTAGGTTAGGTTAGGTTAGGCTCAAATTTAACCAGGAGACTCCAAATTTCGTTTTCTCACATAAACTTGATCGTAAATCACTCTAATCCACGATAGGTTACAGTACCTGCAATTTGGGGAGGTTAGGTTAGGTTACGTTGGTTAGGTTAGGTTAGGTTAGGTTAGGTTAGGTTAGGCTCAAATTTAACCAGGAGACTCCAAATTTCGTTTTCTCACATAAACTTGATCGTAAATCACTCTAATCCACGATAGGTTACAGTACCTGCAATTTGGGGAGGTTAGGTTAGGTTACGTTGGTTAGGTTAGGTTAGGTTAGGTTAGGTTAGGTTAGGTTAGGTTAGGCTCAAATTTAACCAGGAGACTCCAAATTTCGTTTTCTCACATAAACTTGATCGTAAATCACTCTAATCCACGATAGGTTACAGTACCTGCAATTTGGGGAGGTTAGGTTAGGTTACGTTGGTTAGGTTAGGTTAGGTTAGGTTAGGTTAGGTTAGGCTCAAATTTAACCAGGAGACTCCAAATTTCGTTTTCTCACATAAACTTGATCGTAAATCACTCTAATCCACGATAGGTTACAGTACCTGCAATTTGGGGAGGTTAGGTTAGGTTACGTTGGTTAGGTTAGGTTAGGTTAGGTTAGGTTAGGTTAGGCTCAAATTTAACCAGGAGACTCCAAATTTCGTTTTCTCACATAAACTTGATCGTAAATCACTCTAATCCACGATAGGTTACAGTACCTGCAATTTGGGGAGGTTAGGTTAGGTTACGTTGGTTAGGTTAGGTTAGGTTAGGTTAGGTTAGGTTAGGCTCAAATTTAACCAGGAGACTCCAAATTTCGTTTTCTCACATAAACTTGATCGTAAATCACTCTAATCCACGATAGGTTACAGTACCTGCAATTTGGGGAGGTTAGGTTAGGTTAGGTTAGGTTAGGTTAGGTTAGGCTCAAATTTAACCAGGAGACTCCAAATTTCGTTTTCTCACATAAACTTGATCGTAAATCACTCTAATCCACGATAGGTTACAGTACCTGCAATTTGGGGAGGTTAGGTTAGGTTACGTTGGTTAGGTTAGGTTAGGTTAGGTTAGGTTAGGTTAGGCTCAAATTTAACCAGGAGACTCCAAATTTCGTTTTCTCACATAAACTTGATCGTAAATCACTCTAATCCACGATAGGTTACAGTACCTGCAATTTGGGGAGGTTAGGTTCGGTTAAATTTGTTAGGTTAGGTTAGGTTAAGTTAGGTTAGGTTAGGTTAGGTTAGGCTCAAATTTAACCAGGAGACTCCAAATTTCGTTTTCTCACATAAACTTGATCGTAAATCACTCTAATCCACGATAGGTTACAGTACCTGCAATTTGGGGAGGTTAGGTTAGGTTACGTTGGTTAGGTTAGGTTAGGTTAGGTTAGGTTAGGCTCAAATTTAACCAGGAGACTCCAAATTTCGTTTTCTCACATAAACTTGATCGTAAATCACTCTAATCCACGATAGGTTACAGTACCTGCAATTTGGGGAGGTTAGGTTAGGTTACGTTGGTTAGGTTAGGTTAGGTTAGGTTAGGTTAGGTTAGGCTCAAATTTAACCAGGAGACTCCAAATTTCGTTTTCTCACATAAACTTGATCGTAAATCACTCTAATCCACGATAGGTTACAGTACCTGCAATTCGGGGAGGTTAGGTTAGGTTACGTTGGTTAGGTTAGGTTAGGTTAGGTTAGGTTAGGTTAGGTTAGGCTCAAATTTAACCAGGAGACTCCAAATTTCGTTTTCTCACATAAACTTGATCGTAAATCACTCTAATCCACGATAGGTTACAGTACCTGCAATTTGGGGAGGTTAGGTTAGGTTACGTTGGTTAGGTTAGGTTAGGTTAGGTTAGGTTAGGTTAGGTTAGGCTCAAATTTAACCAGGAGACTCCAAATTTCGTTTTCTCACATAAACTTGATCGTAAATCACTCTAATCCACGATAGGTTACAGTACCTGCAATTTGGGGAGGTTAGGTTAGGTTACGTTGGTTAGGTTAGGTTAGGTTAGGTTAGGTTAGGTTAGGCTCAAATTTAACCAGGAGACTCCAAATTTCGTTTTCTCACATAAACTTGATCGTAAATCACTCTAATCCACGATAGGTTACAGTACCTGCAATTTGGGGAGGTTAGGTTAGGTTACGTTGGTTAGGTTAGGTTAGGTTAGGTTAGGTTAGGTTAGGCTCAAATTTAACCAGGAGACTCCAAATTTCGTTTTCTCACATAAACTTGATCGTAAATCACTCTAATCCACGATAGGTTACAGTACCTGCAATTTGGGGAGGTTAGGTTAGGTTACGTTGGTTAGGTTAGGTTAGGTTAGGTTAGGTTAGGTTAGGCTCAAATTTAACCAGGAGACTCCAAATTTCGTTTTCTCACATAAACTTGATCGTAAATCACTCTAATCCACGATAGGTTACAGTACCTGCAATTTGGGGAGGTTAGGTTAGGTTACGTTGGTTAGGTTAGGTTAGGTTAGGTTAGGTTAGGTTAGGCTCAAATTTAACCAGGAGACTCCAAATTTCGTTTTCTCACATAAACTTGATCGTAAATCACTCTAATCCACGATAGGTTACAGTACCTGCAATTTGGGGAGGTTAGGTTAGGTTACGTTGGTTAGGTTAGGTTAGGTTAGGTTAGGTTAGGTTAGGCTCAAATTTAACCAGGAGACTCCAAATTTCGTTTTCTCACATAAACTTGATCGTAAATCACTCTAATCCACGATAGGTTACAGTACCTGCAATTTGGGGAGGTTAGGTTAGGTTACGTTGGTTAGGTTAGGTTAGGTTAGGTTAGGTTAGGTTAGGCTCAAATTTAACCAGGAGACTCCAAATTTCGTTTTCTCACATAAACTTGATCGTAAATCACTCTAATCCACGATAGGTTACAGTACCTGCAATTTGGGGAGGTTAGGTTAGGTTACGTTGGTTAGGTTAGGTTAGGTTAGGTTAGGTTAGGTTAGGTTAGGTTAGGCTCAAATTTAACCAGGAGACTCCAAATTTCGTTTTCTCACATAAACTTGATCGTAAATCACTCTAATCCACGATAGGTTACAGTACCTGCAATTTGGGGAGGTTAGGTTAGGTTACGTTGGTTAGGTTAGGTTAGGTTAGGTTAGGTTAGGCTCAAATTTAACCAGGAGACTCCAAATTTCGTTTTCTCACATAAACTTGATCGTAAATCACTCTAATCCACGATAGGTTACAGTACCTGCAATTTGGGGAGGTTAGGTTAGGTTACGTTGGTTAGGTTAGGTTAGGTTAGGTTAGGTTAGGTTAGGTTAGGTTAGGCTCAAATTTAACCAGGAGACTCCAAATTTCGTTTTCTCACATAAACTTGATCGTAAATCACTCTAATCCACGATAGGTTACAGTACCTGCAATTTGGGGAGGTTAGGTTAGGTTACGTTGGTTAGGTTAGGTTAGGTTAGGTTAGGTTAGGCTCAAATTTAACCAGGAGACTCCAAATTTCGTTTTCTCACATAAACTTGATCGTAAATCACTCTAATCCACGATAGGTTACAGTACCTGCAATTTGGGGAGGTTAGGTTAGGTTACGTTGGTTAGGTTAGGTTAGGTTAGGTTAGGTTAGGTTAGGCTCAAATTTAACCAGGAGACTCCAAATTTCGTTTTCTCACATAAACTTGATCGTAAATCACTCTAATCCACGATAGGTTACAGTACCTGCAATTTGGGGAGGTTAGGTTAGGTTACGTTGGTTAGGTTAGGTTAGGTTAGGTTAGGTTAGGTTAGGCTCAAATTTAACCAGGAGACTCCAAATTTCGTTTTCTCACATAAACTTGATCGTAAATCACTCTAATCCACGATAGGTTACAGTACCTGCAATTTGGGGAGGTTAGGTTAGGTTACGTTGGTTAGGTTAGGTTAGGTTAGGTTAGGTTAGGCTCAAATTTAACCAGGAGACTCCAAATTTCGTTTTCTCACATAAACTTGATCGTAAATCACTCTAATCCACGATAGGTTACAGTACCTGCAATTTGGGGAGGTTAGGTTAGGTTACGTTGGTTAGGTTAGGTTAGGTTAGGTTAGGTTAGGCTCAAATTTAACCAGGAGACTCCAAATTTCGTTTTCTCACATAAACTTGATCGTAAATCACTCTAATCCACGATAGGTTACAGTACCTGCAATTTGGGGAGGTTAGGTTAGGTTACGTTGGTTAGGTTAGGTTAGGTTAGGTTAGGTTAGGCTCAAATTTAACCAGGAGACTCCAAATTTCGTTTTCTCACATAAACTTGATCGTAAATCACTCTAATCCACGATAGGTTACAGTACCTGCAATTTGGGGAGGTTAGGTTAGGTTACGTTGGTTAGGTTAGGTTAGGTTAGGTTAGGTTAGGTTAGGTTAGGTTAGGTTAGGTTAGGCTCAAATTTAACCAGGAGACTCCAAATTTCGTTTTCTCACATAAACTTGATCGTAAATCACTCTAATCCACGATAGGTTACAGTACCTGCAATTTGGGGAGGTTAGGTTAGGTTACGTTGGTTAGGTTAGGTTAGGTTAGGTTAGGTTAGGTTAGGCTCAAATTTAACCAGGAGACTCCAAATTTCGTTTTCTCACATAAACTTGATCGTAAATCACTCTAATCCACGATAGGTTACAGTACCTGCAATTTGGGGAGGTTAGGTTAGGTTACGTTGGTTAGGTTAGGTTAGGTTAGGTTAGGTTAGGTTAGGTTAGGTTAGGTTAGGCTCAAATTTAACCAGGAGACTCCAAATTTCGTTTTCTCACATAAACTTGATCGTAAATCACTCTAATCCACGATAGGTTACAGTACCTGCAATTTGGGGAGGTTAGGTTAGGTTACTTTGGTTAGGTTAGGTTAGGTTAGGTTAGGTTAGGTTAGGTTAGGTTAGGTTAGGCTCAAATTTAACCAGGAGACTCCAAATTTCGTTTTCTCACATAAACTTGATCGTAAATCACTCTAATCCACGATAGGTTACAGTACCTGCAATTTGGGGAGGTTAGGTTAGGTTACGTGTGTTAGGTTAGGTTAGGTTAGGTTAGGTTAGGTTAGGTTAGGCTCAAATTTAACCAGGAGACTCCAAATTTCGTTTTCTCACATAAACTTGATCGTAAATCACTCTAATCCACGATAGGTTACAGTACCTGCAATTTGGGGAGGTTAGGTTAGGTTACGTTGGTTAGGTTAGGTTAGGTTAGGTTAGGTTAGGCTCAAATTTAACCAGGAGACTCCAAATTTCGTTTTCTCACATACACTTGATCGTAAATCACTCTAATCCACGATAGGTTACAGTACCTGCAATTTGGGGAGGTTAGGTTAGGTTACGTTGGTTAGGTTAGGTTAGGTTAGGTTAGGTTAGGCTCAAATTTAACCAGGAGACTCCAAATTTCGTTTTCTCACATAAACTTGATCGTAAATCACTCTAATCCACGATAGGTTACAGTACCTGCAATTTGGGGAGGTTAGGTTAGGTTACGTTGGTTAGGTTAGGTTAGGTTAGGTTAGGTTAGGTTAGGTTAGGTTAGGTTAGGTTAGGCTCAAATTTAACCAGGAGACTCCAAATTTCGTTTTCTCACATAAACTTGATCGTAAATCACTCTAATCCACGATAGGTTACAGTACCTGCAATTTGGGGAGGTTAGGTTAGGTTACGTTGGTTAGGTTAGGTTAGGTTAGGTTAGGTTAGGTTAGGCTCAAATTTAACCAGGAGACTCCAAATTTCGTTTTCTCACATAAACTTGATCGTAAATCACTCTAATCCACGATAGGTTACAGTACCTGCAATTTGGGGAGGTTAGGTTAGGTTACGTTGGTTAGGTTAGGTTAGGTTAGGTTAGGTTAGGTTAGGTTAGGTTAGGTTAGGCTCAAATTTAACCAGGAGACTCCAAATTTCGTTTTCTCACATAAACTTGATCGTAAATCACTCTAATCCACGATAGGTTACAGTACCTGCAATTTGGGGAGGTTAGGTTAGGTTACTTTGGTTAGGTTAGGTTAGGTTAGGTTAGGTTAGGTTAGGTTAGGTTAGGTTAGGCTCAAATTTAACCAGGAGACTCCAAATTTCGTTTTCTCACATAAACTTGATCGTAAATCACTCTAATCCACGATAGGTTACAGTACCTGCAATTTGGGGAGGTTAGGTTAGGTTACGTGGTTTGGTTAGGTTAGGTTAGGTTAGGTTAGGTTAGGTTAGGTTAGGCTCAAATTTAACCAGGAGACTCCAAATTTCGTTTTCTCACATAAACTTGATCGTAAATCACTCTAATCCACGATAGGTTACAGTACCTGCAATTTGGGGAGGTTAGGTTAGGTTACGTTGGTTAGGTTAGGTTAGGTTAGGTTAGGTTAGGTTAGGCTCAAATTTAACCAGGAGACTCCAAATTTCGTTTTCTCACATAAACTTGATCGTAAATCACTCTAATCCACGATAGGTTACAGTACCTGCAATTTGGGGAGGTTAGGTTAGGTTACGTTGGTTAGGTTAGGTTAGGTTAGGTTAGGTTAGGTTAGGCTCAAATTTAACCAGGAGACTCCAAATTTCGTTTTCTCACATAAACTTGATCGTAAATCACTCTAATCCACGATAGGTTACAGTACGTGCAATTTGGGGAGGTTAGGTTAGGTTACGTTGGTTAGGTTAGGTTAGGTTAGGTTAGGTTAGGTTAGGCTCAAATTTAACCAGGAGACTCCAAATTTCGTTTTCTCACATAAACTTGATCGTAAATCACTCTAATCCACGATAGGTTACAGTACCTGCAATTTGGGGAGGTTAGGTTAGGTTACGTTGGTTAGGTTAGGTTAGGTTAGGTTAGGTTAGGTTAGGCTCAAATTTAACCAGGAGACTCCAAATTTCGTTTTCTCACATAAACTTGATCGTAAATCACTCTAATCCACGATAGGTTACAGTACCTGCAATTTGGGGAGGTTAGGTTAGGTTACGTTGGTTAGGTTAGGTTAGGTTAGGTTAGGTTAGGTTAGGCTCAAATTTAACCAGGAGACTCCAAATTTCGTTTTCTCACATAAACTTGATCGTAAATCACTCTAATCCACGATAGGTTACAGTACCTGCAATTTGGGGAGGTTAGGTTAGGTTACGTTGGTTAGGTTAGGTTAGGTTAGGTTAGGTTAGGTTAGGCTCAAATTTAACCAGGAGACGCCAAATTTCGTTTTCTCACATAAACTTGATCGTAAATCACTCTAATCCACGATAGGTTACAGTACCTGCAATTTGGGGAGGTTAGGTTAGGTTACGTTGGTTAGGTTAGGTTAGGTTAGGTTAGGTTAGGTTAGGCTCAAATTTAACCAGGAGACTCCAAATTTCGTTTTCTCACATAAACTTGATCGTAAATCACTCTAATCCACGATAGGTTACAGTACCTGCAATTTGGGGAGGTTAGGTTAGGTTACGTTGGTTAGGTTAGGTTAGGTTAGGTTAGGTTAGGTTAGGCTCAAATTTAACCAGGAGACTCCAAATTTCGTTTTCTCACATAAACTTGATCGTAAATCACTCTAATCCACGATAGGTTACAGTACCTGCAATTTGGGGAGGTTAGGTTAGGTTACGTTGGTTAGGTTAGGTTAGGTTAGGTTAGGTTAGGTTAGGTTAGGTTAGGCTCAAATTTAACCAGGAGACTCCAAATTTCGTTTTCTCACATAAACTTGATCGTAAATCACTCTAATCCACGATAGGTTACAGTACCTGCAATTTGGGGAGGTTAGGTTAGGTTACGTTGGTTAGGTTAGGTTAGGTTAGGTTAGGTTAGGTTAGGTTAGGTTAGGCTCAAATTTAACCAGGAGACTCCAAATTTCGTTTTCTCACATAAACTTGATCGTAAATCACTCTAATCCACGATAGGTTACAGTACCTGCAATTTGGGGAGGTTAGGTTAGGTTACGTTGGTTAGGTTAGGTTAGGTTAGGTTAGGCTCAAATTTAACCAGGAGACTCCAAATTTCGTTTTCTCACATAAACTTGATCGTAAATCACTCTAATCCACGATAGGTTACAGTACCTGCAATTTGGGGAGGTTAGGTTAGGTTACGTTGGTTAGGTTAGGTTAGGTTAGGTTAGGTTAGGTTAGGCTCAAATTTAACCAGGAGACTCCAAATTTCGTTTTCTCACATAAACTTGATCGTAAATCACTCTAATCCACGATAGGTTACAGTACCTGCAATTTGGGGAGGTTAGGTTAGGTTAGGTTAGGTTAGGTTAGGTTAGGTTAGGTTAGGTTAGGTTAGGTTAGGCTCAAATTTAACCAGGAGACTCCAAATTTCGTTTTCTCACATAAACTTGATCGTAAATCACTCTAATCCACGATAGGCTACAGTACCTGCAATTTGGGGAGGTTAGGTTAGGTTACGTTGGTTAGGTTAGGTTAGGTTAGGTTAGGTTAGGTTAGGTTAGGTTAGGCTCAAATTTAACCAGGAGACTCCAAATTTCGTTTTCTCACATAAACTTGATCGTAAATCACTCTAATCCACGATAGGTTACAGTACCTGCAATTTGGGGAGGTTAGGTTAGGTTACGTTGGTTAGGTTAGGTTAGGTTAGGTTAGGTTAGGTTAGGCTCAAATTTAACCAGGAGACTCCAAATTTCGTTTTCTCACATAAACTTGATCGTAAATCACTCTAATCCACGATAGGTTACAGTACCTGCAATTTGGGGAGGTTAGGTTAGGTTACGTTGGTTAGGTTAGGTTAGGTTAGGTTAGGTTAGGTTAGGTTAGGCTCAAATTTAACCAGGAGACTCCAAATTTCGTTTTCTCACATAAACTTGATCGTAAATCACTCTAATCCACGATAGGTTACAGTACCTGCAATTTGGGGAGGTTAGGTTAGGTTACGTTGGTTAGGTTAGGTTAGGTTAGGTTAGGTTAGGTTAGGCTCAAATTTAACCAGGAGACTCCAAATTTCGTTTTCTCACATAAACTTGATCGTAAATCACTCTAATCCACGATAGGTTACAGTACCTGCAATTTGGGGAGGTTAGGTTAGGTTACGTTGGTTAGGTTAGGTTAGGTTAGGTTAGGTTAGGTTAGGCTCAAATTTAACCAGGAGACTCCAAATTTCGTTTTCTCACATAAACTTGATCGTAAATCACTCTAATCCACGATAGGTTACAGTACCTGCAATTTGGGGAGGTTAGGTTAGGTTACGTTGGTTAGGTTAGGTTAGGTTAGGTTAGGTTAGTCTCAAATTTAACCAGGAGACTCCAAATTTCGTTTTCTCACATAAACTTGATCGTAAATCACTCTAATCCACGATAGGTTACAGTACCTGCAATTTGGGGAGGTTAGGTTAGGTTACGTTGGTTAGGTTAGGTTAGGTTAGGTTAGGTTAGGTTAGGTTAGGTTAGGCTCAAATTTAACCAGGAGACTCCAAATTTCGTTTTCTCACATAAACTTGATCGTAAATCACTCTAATCCACGATAGGTTACAGTACCTGCAATTTGGGGAGGTTAGGTTAGGTTACGTTAGGTTAGGTTAGGTTAGGTTAGGTTAGGTTAGGTTAGGTTAGGTTAGGCTCAAATTTAACCAGGAGACTCCAAATTTCGTTTTCTCACATAAACTTGATCGTAAATCACTCTAATCCACGATAGGTTACAGTACCTGCAATTTGGGGAGGTTAGGTTAGGTTACGTTGGTTAGGTTAGGTTAGGTTAGGTTAGGTTAGGTTAGGCTCAAATTTAACCAGGAGACTCCAAATTTCGTTTTCTCACATAAACTTGATCGTAAATCACTCTAATCCACGATAGGTTACAGTACCTGCAATTTGGGGAGGTTAGGTTAGGTTACGTTGGTTAGGTTAGGTTAGGTTAGGTTAGGTTAGGTTAGGCTCAAATTTAACCACGAGACTCCAAATTTCGTTTTCTCACATAAACTTGATCGTAAATCACTCTAATCCACGATAGGTTACAGTACCTGCAATTTGGGGAGGTTAGGTTAGGTTACGTTGGTTAGGTTAGGTTAGGTTAGGTTAGGTTAGGTTAGGTTAGGCTCAAATTTAACCAGGAGACTCCAAATTTCGTTTTCTCACATAAACTTGATCGTAAATCACTCTAATCCACGATAGGTTACAGTACCTGCAATTTGGGGAGGTTAGGTTAGGTTACGTTGGTTAGGTTAGGTTAGGTTAGGTTAGGTTAGGTTAGGCTCAAATTTAACCAGGAGACTCCAAATTTCGTTTTCTCACATAAACTTGATCGTAAATCACTCTAATCCACGATAGGTTACAGTACCTGCAATTTGGGGAGGTTAGGTTAGGTTACGTTGGTTAGGTTAGGTTAGGTTAGGTTAGGTTAGGTTAGGCTCAAATTTAACCAGGAGACTCCAAATTTCGTTTTCTCACATAAACTTGATCGTAAATCACTCTAATCCACGATAGGTTACAGTACCTGCAATTTGGGGAGGTTAGGTTAGGTTACGTTGGTTAGGTTAGGTTAGGTTAGGTTAGGTTAGGTTAGGCTCAAATTTAACCAGGAGACTCCAAATTTCGTTTTCTCACATAAACTTGATCGTAAATCACTCTAATCCACGATAGGTTACAGTACCTGCAATTTGGGGAGGTTAGGTTAGGTTACGTTGGTTAGGTTAGGTTAGGTTAGGTTAGGTTAGGTTAGGTTAGGCTCAAATTTAACCAGGAGACTCCAAATTTCGTTTTCTCACATAAACTTGATCGTAAATCACTCTAATCCACGATAGGTTACAGTACCTGCAATTTGGGGAGGTTAGGTTAGGTTACGTTGGTTAGGTTAGGTTAGGTTAGGTTAGGTTAGGTTAGGCTCAAATTTAACCAGGAGACTCCAAATTTCGTTTTCTCACATAAACTTGATCGTAAATCACTCTAATCCACGATAGGTTACAGTACCTGCAATTTGGGGAGGTTAGGTTAGGTTACGTTGGTTAGGTTAGGTTAGGTTAGGTTAGGTTAGGTTAGGCTCAAATTTAACCAGGAGACTCCAAATTTCGTTTTCTCACATAAACTTGCTCGTAAATCACTCTAATCCACGATAGGTTACAGTACCTGCAATTTGGGGAGGTTAGGTTAGGTTACGTTGGTTAGGTTAGGTTAGGTTAGGTTAGGTTAGGTTAGGCTCAAATTTAACCAGGAGACTCCAAATTTCGTTTTCTCACATAAACTTGATCGTAAATCACTCTAATCCACGATAGGTTACAGTACCTGCAATTTGGGGAGGTTAGGTTAGGTTACGTTGGTTAGGTTAGGTTAGGTTAGGTTAGGTTAGGTTAGGCTCAAATTTAACCAGGAGACTCCAAATTTCGTTTTCTCACATAAACTTGATCGTAAATCACTCTAATCCACGATAGGTTACAGTACCTGCAATTTGGGGAGGTTAGGTTAGGTTACGTTGGTTAGGTTAGGTTAGGTTAGGTTAGGTTAGGTTAGGCTCAAATTTAACCAGGAGACTCCAAATTTCGTTTTCTCACATAAACTTGATCGTAAATCACTCTAATCCACGATAGGTTACAGTACCTGCAATTTGGGGAGGTTAGGTTAGGTTACGTTGGTTAGGTTAGGTTAGGTTAGGTTAGGTTAGGTTAGGCTCAAATTTAACCAGGAGACTCCAAATTTCGTTTTCTCACATAAACTTGATCGTAAATCACTCTAATCCACGATAGGTTACAGTACCTGCAATTTGGGGAGGTTAGGTTAGGTTACGTTGGTTAGGTTAGGTTAGGTTAGGTTAGGTTAGGTTAGGCTCAAATTTAACCAGGAGACTCCAAATTTCGTTTTCTCACATAAACTTGATCGTAAATCACTCTAATCCACGATAGGTTACAGTACCTGCAATTTGGGGAGGTTAGGTTAGGTTACGTTGGTTAGGTTAGGTTAGGTTAGGTTAGGTTAGGTTAGGCTCAAATTTAACCAGGAGACTCCAAATTTCGTTTTCTCACATAAACTTGATCGTAAATCACTCTAATCCACGATAGGTTACAGTACCTGCAATTTGGGGAGGTTAGGTTAGGTTACGTTGGTTAGGTTAGGTTAGGTTAGGTTAGGTTAGGTTAGGTTAGGTTAGGTTAGGCTCAAATTTAACCAGGAGACTCCAAATTTCGTTTTCTCACATAAACTTGATCGTAAATCACTCTAATCCACGATAGGTTACAGTACCTGCAATTTGGGGAGGTTAGGTTAGGTTACGTTGGTTAGGTTAGGTTAGGTTAGGTTAGGTTAGGTTAGGTTAGGCTCAAATTTAACCAGGAGACTCCAAATTTCGTTTTCTCACATAAACTTGATCGTAAATCACTCTAATCCACGATAGGTTACAGTACCTGCAATTTGGGGAGGTTAGGTTAGGTTACGTTGGTTAGGTTAGGTTAGGTTAGGTTAGGTTAGGTTAGGTTAGGTTAGGCTCAAATTTAACCAGGAGACTCCAAATTTCGTTTTCTCACATAAACTTGATCGTAAATCACTCTAATCCACGATAGGTTACAGTACCTGCAATTTGGGGAGGTTAGGTTAGGTTACGTTGGTTAGGTTAGGTTAGGTTAGGTTAGGTTAGGTTAGGCTCAAATTTAACCAGGAGACTCCAAATTTCGTTTTCTCACATAAACTTGATCGTAAATCACTCTAATCCACGATAGGTTACAGTACCTGCAATTTGGGGAGGTTAGGTTAGGTTACGTTGGTTAGGTTAGGTTAGGTTAGGTTAGGTTAGGTTAGGCTCAAATTTAACCAGGAGACTCCAAATTTCGTTTTCTCACATAAACTTGATCGTAAATCACTCTAATCCACGATAGGTTACAGTACCTGCAATTTGGGGAGGTTAGGTTAGGTTACGTTGGTTAGGTTAGGTTAGGTTAGGTTAGGTTAGGTTAGGCTCAAATTTAACCAGGAGACTCCAAATTTCGTTTTCTCACATAAACTTGATCGTAAATCACTCTAATCCACGATAGGTTACAGTACCTGCAATTTGGGGAGGTTAGGTTAGGTTACGTTGGTTAGGTTAGGTTAGGTTAGGTTAGGTTAGGTTAGGCTCAAATTTAACCAGGAGACTCCAAATTTCGTTTTCTCAGATAAACTTGATCGTAAATCACTCTAATCCACGATAGGTTACAGTACCTGCAATTTGGGGAGGTTAGGTTAGGTTACGTTGGTTAGGTTAGGTTAGGTTAGGTTAGGTTAGGTTAGGCTCAAATTTAACCAGGAGACTCCAAATTTCGTTTTCTCACATAAACTTGATCGTAAATCACTCTAATCCACGATAGGTTACAGTACCTGCAATTTGGGGAGGTTAGGTTAGGTTACGTTGGTTAGGTTAGGTTAGGTTAGGTTAGGTTAGGTTAGGTTAGGCTCAAATTTAACCAGGAGACTCCAAATTTCGTTTTCTCACATAAACTTGATCGTAAATCACTCTAATCCACGATAGGTTACAGTACCTGCAATTTGGGGAGGTTAGGTTAGGTTACGTTGGTTAGGTTAGGTTAGGTTAGGTTAGGTTAGGTTAGGCTCAAATTTAACCAGGAGACTCCAAATTTCGTTTTCTCACATAAACTTGATCGTAAATCACTCTTATCCACGATAGGTTACAGTACCTGCAATTTGGGGAGGTTAGGTTAGGTTACGTTGGTTAGGTTAGGTTAGGTTAGGTTAGGTTAGGCTCAAATTTAACCAGGAGACTCCAAATTTCGTTTTCTCACATAAACTTGATCGTAAATCACTCTAATCCACGATAGGTTACAGTACCTGCAATTTGGGGAGGTTAGGTTAGGTTACGTTGGTTAGGTTAGGTTAGGTTAGGTTAGGTTAGGTTAGGCTCAAATTTAACCAGGAGACTCCAAATTTCGTTTTCTCACATAAACTTGATCGTAAATCACTCTAATCCACGATAGGTTACAGTACCTGCAATTTGGGGAGGTTAGGTTAGGTTACGTTAGGTTAGGTTAGGTTAGGTTAGGTTAGGTTAGGTTAGGTTAGGCTCAAATTTAACCAGGAGACTCCAAATTTCGTTTTCTCACATAAACTTGATCGTAAATCACTCTAATCCACGATAGGTTACAGTACCTGCAATTTGGGGAGGTTAGGTTAGGTTACGTTGGTTAGGTTAGGTTAGGTTAGGTTAGGTTAGGTTAGGTTAGGTTAGGCTCAAATTTAACCAGGAGACTCCAAATTTCGTTTTCTCACATAAACTTGATCGTAAATCACTCTAATCCACGATAGGTTACAGTACCTGCAATTTGGGGAGGTTAGGTTAGGTTACGTTGGTTAGGTTAGGTTAGGTTAGGTTAGGTTAGGTTAGGTTAGGTTAGGCTCAAATTTAACCAGGAGACTCCAAATTTCGTTTTCTCACATAAACTTGATCGTAAATCACTCTAATCCACGATGGGTTACAGTACCTGCAATTTGGGGAGGTTAGGTTAGGTTACGTTGGTTAGGTTAGGTTAGGTTAGGTTAGGTTAGGTTAGGCTCAAATTTAACCAGGAGACTCCAAATTTCGTTTTCTCACATAAACTTGATCGTAAATCACTCTAATCCACGATAGGTTACAGTACCTGCAATTTGGGGAGGTTAGGTTAGGTTACGTTGATTAGATTAGGTTAGGTTAGGTTAGGTTAGGTTAGGCTCAAATTTAACCAGGAGACTCCAAATTTCGTTTTCTCACATAAACTTGATCGTAAATCACTCTAATCCACGATAGGTTACAGTACCTGCAATTTGGGGAGGTTAGGTTAGGTTACGTTGGTTAGGTTAGGTTAGGTTAGGTTAGGTTAGGTTAGGTTAGGCTCAAATTTAACCAGGAGACTCCAAATTTCGTTTTCTCACATAAACTTGATCGTAAATCACTCTAATCCACGATAGGTTACAGTACCTGCAATTTGGGGAGGTTAGGTTAGGTTACGTTGGTTAGGTTAGGTTAGGTTAGGTTAGGTTAGGTTAGGTTAGGCTCAAATTTAACCAGGAGACTCCAAATTTCGTTTTCTCACATAAACTTGATCGTAAATCACTCTAATCCACGATAGGTTACAGTACCTGCAATTTGGGGAGGTTAGGTTAGGTTACGTTGGTTAGGTTAGGTTAGGTTAGGTTAGGTTAGGTTAGGTTAGGTTAGGCTCAAATTTAACCAGGAGACTCCAAATTTCGTTTTCTCACATAAACTTGATCGTAAATCACTCTAATCCACGATAGGTTACAGTACCTGCAATTTGGGGAGGTTAGGTTAGGTTACGTTGGTTAGGTTAGGTTAGGTTAGGTTAGGTTAGGTTAGGTTAGGTTAGGCTCAAATTTAACCAGGAGACTCCAAATTTCGTTTTCTCACATAAACTTGATCGTAAATCACTCTAATCCACGATAGGTTACAGTACCTGCAAATTGGGGAGGTTAGGTTAGGTTACGTTGGTTAGGTTAGGTTAGGTTAGGTTAGGTTAGGTTAGGTTAGGCTCAAATTTAACCAGGAGACTCCAAATTTCGTTTTCTCACATAAACTTGATCGTAAATCACTCTAATCCACGATAGGTTACAGTACCTGCAATTTGGGGAGGTTAGGTTAGGTTACGTTGGTTAGGTTAGGTTAGGTTAGGTTAGGTTAGGTTAGGTTAGGTTAGGCTCAAATTTAACCAGGAGACTCCAAATTTCGTTTTCTCACATAAACTTGATCGTAAATCACTCTAATCCACGATAGGTTACAGTACCTGCAATTTGGGGAGGTTAGGTTAGGTTACGTTGGTTAGGTTAGGTTAGGTTAGGTTAGGTTAGGTTAGGTTAGGTTAGGCTCAAATTTAACCAGGAGACTCCAAATTTCGTTTTCTCACATAAACTTGATCGTAAATCACTCTAATCCACGATAGGTTACAGTACCTGCAATTTGGGGAGGTTAGGTTAGGTTACGTTGGTTAGGTTAGGTTAGGTTAGGTTAGGTTAGGTTAGGTTAGGCTCAAATTTAACCAGGAGACTCCAAATTTCGTTTTCTCACATAAACTTGATCGTAAATCACTCTAATCCACGATAGGTTACAGTACCTGCAATTTGGGGAGGTTAGGTTAGGTTACGTTGGTTAGGTTAGGTTAGGTTAGGTTAGGTTAGGTTAGGTTAGGTTAGGCTCAAATTTAACCAGGAGACTCCAAATTTCGTTTTCTCACATAAACTTGATCGTAAATCACTCTAATCCACGATAGGTTACAGTACCTGCAATTTGGGGAGGTTAGGTTAGGTTACGTTGGTTAGGTTAGGTTAGGTTAGGTTAGGTTAGGTTAGGTTAGGCTCAAATTTAACCAGGAGACTCCAAATTTCGTTTTCTCACATAAACTTGATCGTAAATCACTCTAATCCACGATAGGTTACAGTACCTGCAATTTGGGGAGGTTAGGTTAGGTTACGTTGGTTAGGTTAGGTTAGGTTAGGTTAGGTTAGGTTAGGTTAGGCTCAAATTTAACCAGGAGACTCCAAATTTCGTTTTCTCACATAAACTTGATCGTAAATCACTCTAATCCACGATAGGTTACAGTACCTGCAATTTGGGGAGGTTAGGTTAGGTTACGTTGGTTAGGTTAGGTTAGGTTAGGTTAGGTTAGGTTAGGTTAGGTTAGGCTCAAATTTAACCAGGAGACTCCAAATTTCGTTTTCTCACATAAACTTGATCGTAAATCACTCTAATCCACGATAGGTTACAGTACCTGCAATTTGGGGAGGTTAGGTTAGGTTACGTTGGTTAGGTTAGGTTAGGTTAGGTTAGGTTAGGTTAGGTTAGGTTAGGCTCAAATTTAACCAGGAGACTCCAAATTTCGTTTTCTCACATAAACTTGATCGTAAATCACTCTAATCCACGATAGGTTACAGTACCTGCAATTTGGGGAGGTTAGGTTAGGTTACGTTGGTTAGGTTAGGTTAGGTTAGGTTAGGTTAGGTTAGGTTAGGCTCAAATTTAACCAGGAGACTCCAAATTTCGTTTTCTCACATAAACTTGATCGTAAATCACTCTAATCCACGATAGGTTACAGTACCTGCAATTTGGGGAGGTTAGGTTAGGTTACGTTGGTTAGGTTAGGTTAGGTTAGGTTAGGTTAGGTTAGGCTCAAATTTAACCAGGAGACTCCAAATTTCGTTTTCTCACATAAACTTGATCGTAAATCACTCTAATCCACGATAGGTTACAGTACCTGCAATTTGGGGAGGTTAGGTTAGGTTACGTTGGTTAGGTTAGGTTAGGTTAGGTTAGGTTAGGTTAGGTTAGGCTCAAATTTAACCAGGAGACTCCAAATTTCGTTTTCTCACATAAACTTGATCGTAAATCACTCTAATCCACGATAGGTTACAGTACCTGCAATTTGGGGAGGTTAGGTTAGGTTACGTTGGTTAGGTTAGGTTAGGTTAGGTTAGGTTAGGTTAGGTTAGGCTCAAATTTAACCAGGAGACTCCAAATTTCGTTTTCTCACATAAACTTGATCGTAAATCACTCTAATCCACGATAGGTTACAGTACCTGCAATTTGGGGAGGTTAGGTTAGGTTACGTTGGTTAGGTTAGGTTAGGTTAGGTTAGGTTAGGTTAGGTTAGGCTCAAATTTAACCAGGAGACTCCAAATTTCGTTTTCTCACATAAACTTGATCGTAAATCACTCTAATCCACGATAGGTTACAGTACCTGCAATTTGGGGAGGTTAGGTTAGGTTACGTTGGTTAGGTTAGGTTAGGTTAGGTTAGGTTAGGTTAGGTTAGGTTAGGCTCAAATTTAACCAGGAGACTCCAAATTTCGTTTTCTCACATAAACTTGATCGTAAATCACTCTAATCCACGATAGGTTACAGTACCTGCAATTTGGGGAGGTTAGGTTAGGTTACGTTGGTTAGGTTAGGTTAGGTTAGGTTAGGTTAGGTTAGGCTCAAATTTAACCAGGAGACTCCAAATTTCGTTTTCTCACATAAACTTGATCGTAAATCACTCTAATCCACGATAGGTTACAGTACCTGCAATTTGGGGAGGTTAGGTTAGGTTACGTTGGTTAGGTTAGGTTAGGTTAGGTTAGGTTAGGTTAGGTTAGGTTAGGCTCAAATTTAACGAGGAGACTCCAAATTTCGTTTTCTCACATAAACTTGATCGTAAATCACTCTAATCCACGATAGGTTACAGTACCTGCAATTTGGGGAGGTTAGGTTAGGTTACGTTGGTTAGGTTAGGTTAGGTTAGGTTAGGTTAGGTTAGGCTCAAATTTAACCAGGAGACTCCAAATTTCGTTTTCTCACATAAACTTGATCGTAAATCACTCTAATCCACGATAGGTTACAGTACCTGCAATTTGGGGAGGTTAGGTTAGGTTACGTTGGTTAGGTTAGGTTAGGTTAGGTTAGGTTAGGTTAGGTTAGGTTAGGCTCAAATTTAACCAGGAGACTCCAAATTTCGTTCTCACATAAACTTGATCGTAAATAACTCTAATCCACGATAGGTTACAGTACCTGCAATTTGGGGAGGTTACGTTGGTTAGGTTACGTTGGTTAGGTTAGGTTAGGTTAGGTTAGGTTAGGTTAGGTTAGGCTCAAATTTAACCAGGAGACTCCAAATTTCGTTTTCTCACATAAACTTGATCGTAAATCACTCTAATCCACGATAGGTTACAGTACCTGCAATTTGGGGAGGTTAGGTTAGGTTACGTTGGTTAGGTTAGGTTAGGTTAGGTTAGGTTAGGTTAGGTTAGGTTAGGCTCAAATTTAACCAGGAGACTCCAAATTTCGTTTTCTCACATAAACTTGATCGTAAATCACTCTAATCCACGATAGGTTACAGTACCTGCAATTTGGGGAGGTTAGGTTAGGTTACGTTGGTTAGGTTAGGTTAGGTTAGGTTAGGTTAGGTTAGGCTCAAATTTAACCAGGAGACTCCAAATTTCGTTTTCTCACATAAACTTGATCGTAAATCACTCTAATCCACGATAGGTTACAGTACCTGCAATTTGGGGAGGTTAGGTTAGGTTACGTTGGTTAGGTTAGGTTAGGTTAGGTTAGGTTAGGTTAGGTTAGGTTAGGCTCAAATTTAACCAGGAGACTCCAAATTTCGTTTTCTCACATAAACTTGATCGTAAATCACTCTAATCCACGATAGGTTACAGTACCTGCAATTTGGGGAGGTTAGGTTAGGTTACGTTGGTTAGGTTAGGTTAGGTTAGGTTAGGTTAGGTTAGGTTAGGTTAGGCTCAAATTTAACCAGGAGACTCCAAATTTCGTTTTCTCACATAAACTTGATCGTAAATCACTCTAATCCACGATAGGTTACAGTACCTGCAATTTGGGGAGGTTAGGTTAGGTTACGTTGGTTAGGTTAGGTTAGGTTAGGTTAGGTTAGGTTAGGTTAGGCTCAAATTTAACCAGGAGACTCCAAATTTCGTTTTCTCACATAAACTTGATCGTAAATCACTCTAATCCACGATAGGTTACAGTACCTGCAATTTGGGGAGGTTAGGTTAGGTTACGTTGGTTAGGTTAGGTTAGGTTAGGTTAGGTTAGGTTAGGTTAGGTTAGGCTCAAATTTAACCAGGAGACTCCAAATTTCGTTTTCTCACATAAACTTGATCGTAAATCACTCTAATCCACGATAGGTTACAGTACCTGCAATTTGGGGAGGTTAGGTTAGGTTACGTTGGTTAGGTTAGGTTAGGTTAGGTTAGGTTAGGTTAGGCTCAAATTTAACCAGGAGACTCCAAATTTCGTTTTCTCACATAAACTTGATCGTAAATCACTCTAATCCACGATAGGTTACAGTACCTGCAATTTGGGGAGGTTAGGTTAGGTTACGTTGGTTAGGTTAGGTTAGGTTAGGTTAGGTTAGGTTAGGTTAGGCTCAAATTTAACCAGGAGACTCCAAATTTCGTTTTCTCACATAAACTTGATCGTAAATCACTCTAATCCACGATAGGTTACAGTACCTGCAATTTGGGGAGGTTAGGTTAGGTTACGTTGGTTAGGTTAGGTTAGGTTAGGTTAGGTTAGGTTAGGCTCAAATTTAACCAGGAGACTCCAAATTTCGTTTTCTCACATAAACTTGATCGTAAATCACTCTAATCCACGATAGGTTACAGTACCTGCAATTTGGGGAGGTTAGGTTAGGTTACGTTAGGTTAGGTTAGGTTAGGTTAGGTTAGGTTAGGTTAGGTTAGGCTCAAATTTAACCAGGAGACTCCAAATTTCGTTTTCTCACATAAACTTGATCGTAAATCACTCTAATCCACGATAGGTTACAGTACCTGCAATTTGGGGAGGTTAGGTTAGGTTACGTTGGTTAGGTTAGGTTAGGTTAGGTTAGGTTAGGTTAGGCTCAAATTTAACCAGGAGACTCCAAATTTCGTTTTCTCACATAAACTTGATCGTAAATCACTCTAATCCACGATAGGTTACAGTACCTGCAATTTGGGGAGGTTAGGTTAGGTTACGTTGGTTAGGTTAGGTTAGGTTAGGTTAGGTTAGGTTAGGTTAGGTTAGGCTCAAATTTAACCAGGAGACTCCAAATTTCGTTTTCTCACATAAACTTGATCGTAAATCACTCTAATCCACGATAGGTTACAGTACCTGCAATTTGGGGAGGTTAGGTTAGGTTACGTTGGTTAGGTTAGGTTAGGTTAGGTTAGGTTAGGTTAGGCTCAAATTTAACCAGGAGACTCCAAATTTCGTTTTCTCACATAAACTTGATCGTAAATCACTCTAATCCACGATAGGTTACAGTACCTGCAATTTGGGGAGGTTAGGTTAGGTTACGTTGGTTAGGTTAGGTTAGGTTAGGTTAGGTTAGGTTAGGCTCAAATTTAACCAGGAGACTCCAAATTTCGTTTTCTCACATAAACTTGATCGTAAATCACTCTAATCCACGATAGGTTACAGTACCTGCAATTTGGGGAGGTTAGGTTAGGTTACGTTGGTTAGGTTAGGTTAGGTTAGGTTAGGTTAGGTTAGGCTCAAATTTAACCAGGAGACTCCAAATTTCGTTTTCTCACATAAACTTGATCGTAAATCACTCTAATCCACGATAGGTTACAGTACCTGCAATTTGGGGAGGTTAGGTTAGGTTACGTTGGTTAGGTTAGGTTAGGTTAGGTTAGGTTAGGTTAGGCTCAAATTTAACCAGGAGACTCCAAATTTCGTTTTCTCACATAAACTTGATCGTAAATCACTCTAATCCACGATAGGTTACAGTACCTGCAATTTGGGGAGGTTAGGTTAGGTTACGTTGGTTAGGTTAGGTTAGGTTAGGTTAGGTTAGGTTAGGCTCAAATTTAACCAGGAGACTCCAAATTTCGTTTTCTCACATAAACTTGATCGTAAATCACTCTAATCCACGATAGGTTACAGTACCTGCAATTTGGGGAGGTTAGGTTAGGTTACGTTGGTTAGGTTAGGTTAGGTTAGGTTAGGTTAGGTTAGGCTCAAATTTAACCAGGAGACTCCAAATTTCGTTTTCTCACATAAACTTGATCGTAAATCACTCTAATCCACGATAGGTTACAGTACCTGCAATTTGGGGAGGTTAGGTTAGGTTACGTTGGTTAGGTTAGGTTAGGTTAGGTTAGGTTAGGTTAGGCTCAAATTTAACCAGGAGACTCCAAATTTCGTTTTCTCACATAAACTTGATCGTAAATCACTCTAATCCACGATAGGTTACAGTACCTGCAATTTGGGGAGGTTAGGTTAGGTTACGTTGGTTAGGTTAGGTTAGGTTAGGTTAGGTTAGGTTAGGCTCAAATTTAACCAGGAGACTCCAAATTTCGTTTTCTCACATAAACTTGATCGTAAATCACTCTAATCCACGATAGGTTACAGTACCTGCAATTTGGGGAGGTTAGGTTAGGTTACGTTGGTTAGGTTAGGTTAGGTTAGGTTAGGTTAGGTTAGGTTAGGCTCAAATTTAACCAGGAGACTCCAAATTTCGTTTTCTCACATAAACTTGATCGTAAATCACTCTAATCCACGATAGGTTACAGTACCTGCAATTTGGGGAGGTTAGGTTAGGTTACGTTGGTTAGGTTAGGTTAGGTTAGGTTAGGTTAGGTTAGGTTAGGTTAGGCTCAAATTTAACCAGGAGACTCCAAATTTCGTTTTCTCACATAAACTTGATCGTAAATCACTCTAATCCACGATAGGTTACAGTACCTGCAATTTGGGGAGGTTAGGTTAGGTTACGTTGGTTAGGTTAGGTTAGGTTAGGTTAGGTTAGGTTAGGTTAGGTTAGGCTCAAATTTAACCAGGAGACTCCAAATTTCGTTTTCTCACATAAACTTGATCGTAAATCACTCTAATCCACGATAGGTTACAGTACCTGCAATTTGGGGAGGTTAGGTTAGGTTACGTTGGTTAGGTTAGGTTAGGTTAGGTTAGGTTAGGTTAGGTTAGGTTAGGCTCAAATTTAACCAGGAGACTCCAAATTTCGTTTTCTCACATAAACTTGATCGTAAATCACTTTAATCCACGATAGGTTACATTACCTGCAATTTGGGGAGGTTAGCTTAGGTTACGTTAGGTTAGGTTAGGTTAGGTTAGGTTAGGTTAGGTTAGGTTAGGCTCAAATTTAACCAGGAGACTCTAAATTTTGTTTTCTCACATAAACTTGATCGTAAATCACTCTAATCCACGATAGGTTACAGTACCTGCAATTTGGGGAGGTTAGGTTAGGTTACGTTGGTTAGGTTAGGTTAGGTTAGGTTAGGTTAGGTTAGGCTCAAATTTAACCAGGAGACTCCAAATTTCGTTTTCTCACATAAACTTGATCGTAAATCACTCTAATCCACGATAGGTTACAGTACCTGCAATTTGGGGAGGTTAGGTTAGGTTACGTTGGTTAGGTTAGGTTAGGTTAGGTTAGGTTAGGTTAGGCTCAAATTTAACCAGGAGACTCCAAATTTCGTTTTCTCACATAAACTTGATCGTAAATCACTCTAATCCACGATAGGTTACAGTACCTGCAATTTGGGGAGGTTAGGTTAGGTTACGTTGGTTAGGTTAGGTTAGGTTAGGTTAGGTTAGGTTAGGCTCAAATTTAACCAGGAGACTCCAAATTTCGTTTTCTCACATAAACTTGATCGTAAATCACTCTAATCCACGATAGGTTACAGTACCTGCAATTTGGGGAGGTTAGGTTAGGTTACGTTGGTTAGGTTAGGTTAGGTTAGGTTAGGTTAGGTTAGGCTCAAATTTAACCAGGAGACTCCAAATTTCGTTTTCTCACATAAACTTGATCGTAAATCACTCTAATCCACGATAGGTTACAGTACCTGCAATTTGGGGAGGTTAGGTTAGGTTACGTTGGTTAGGTTAGGTTAGGTTAGGTTAGGTTAGGTTAGGCTCAAATTTAACCAGGAGACTCCAAATTTCGTTTTCTCACATAAACTTGATCGTAAATCACTCTAATCCACGATAGGTTACAGTACCTGCAATTTGGGGAGGTTAGGTTAGGTTACGTTGGTTAGGTTAGGTTAGGTTAGGTTAGGTTAGGTTAGGTTAGGCTCAAATTTAACCAGGAGACTCCAAATTTCGTTTTCTCACATAAACTTGATCGTAAATCACTCTAATCCACGATAGGTTACAGTACCTGCAATTTGGGGAGGTTAGGTTAGGTTACGTTGGTTAGGTTAGGTTAGGTTAGGTTAGGTTAGGTTAGGCTCAAATTTAACCAGGAGACTCCAAATTTCGTTTTCTCACATAAACTTGATCGTAAATCACTCTAATCCACGATAGGTTACAGTACCTGCAATTTGGGGAGGTTAGGTTAGGTTACGTTGGTTAGGTTAGGTTAGGTTAGGTTAGGTTAGGTTAGGTTAGGCTCAAATTTAACCAGGAGACTCCAAATTTCGTTTTCTCACATAAACTTGATCGTAAATCACTCTAATCCACGATAGGTTACAGTACCTGCAATTTGGGGAGGTTAGGTTAGGTTACGTTGGTTAGGTTAGGTTAGGTTAGGTTAGGTTAGGTTAGGTTAGGCTCAAATTTAACCAGGAGACTCCAAATTTCGTTTTCTCACATAAACTTGATCGTAAATCACTCTAATCCACGATAGGTTACAGTACCTGCAATTTGGGGAGGTTAGGTTAGGTTACGTTGGTTAGGTTAGGTTAGGTTAGGTTAGGTTAGGCTCAAATTTAACCAGGAGACTCCAAATTTCGTTTTCTCACATAAACTTGATCGTAAATCACTCTAATCCACGATAGGTTACAGTACCTGCAATTTGGGGAGGTTAGGTTAGGTTACGTTGGTTAGGTTAGGTTAGGTTAGGTTAGGTTAGGTTAGGTTAGGCTCAAATTTAACCAGGAGACTCCAAATTTCGTTTTCTCACATAAACTTGATCGTAAATCACTCTAATCCACGATAGGTTACAGTACCTGCAATTTGGGGAGGTTAGGTTAGGTTACGTTGGTTAGGTTAGGTTAGGTTAGGTTAGGTTAGGTTAGGCTCAAATTTAACCAGGAGACTCCAAATTTCGTTTTCTCACATAAACTTGATCGTAAATCACTCTAATCCACGATAGGTTACAGTACCTGCAATTTGGGGAGGTTAGGTTAGGTTACGTTGGTTAGGTTAGGTTAGGTTAGGTTAGGTTAGGTTAGGCTCAAATTTAACCAGGAGACTCCAAATTTCGTTTTCTCACATAAACTTGATCGTAAATCACTCTAATCCACGATAGGTTACAGTACCTGCAATTTGGGGAGGTTAGGTTAGGTTACGTTGGTTAGGTTAGGTTAGGTTAGGTTAGGTTAGGTTAGGTTAGGTTAGGCTCAAATTTAACCAGGAGACTCCAAATTTCGTTTTCTCACATAAACTTGATCGTAAATCACTCTAATCCACGATAGGTTACAGTACCTGCAATTTGGGGAGGTTAGGTTAGGTTACGTTGGTTAGGTTAGGTTAGGTTAGGTTAGGTTAGGTTAGGCTCAAATTTAACCAGGAGACTCCAAATTTCGTTTTCTCACATAAACTTGATCGTAAATCACTCTAATCCACGATAGGTTACAGTACCTGCAATTTGGGGAGGTTAGGTTAGGTTACGTTGGTTAGGTTAGGTTAGGTTAGGTTAGGTTAGGTTAGGTTAGGTTAGGCTCAAATTTAACCAGGAGACTCCAAATTTCGTTTTCTCACATAAACTTGATCGTAAATCACTCTAATCCACGCTAGGTTACAGTACCTGCAATTTGGGGAGGTTAGGTTAGGTTACGTTGGTTAGGTTAGGTTAGGTTAGGTTAGGTTAGGCTCAAATTTAACCAGGAGACTCCAAATTTCGTTTTCTCACATAAACTTGATCGTAAATCACTCTAATCCACGATAGGTTACAGTACCTGCAATTTGGGGAGGTTAGGTTAGGTTACGTTGGTTAGGTTAGGTTAGGTTAGGTTAGGTTAGGTTAGGCTCAAATTTAACCAGGAGACTCCAAATTTCGTTTTCTCACATAAACTTGATCGTAAATCACTCTAATCCACGATAGGTTACAGTACCTGCAATTTGGGGAGGTTAGGTTAGGTTACGTTGGTTAGGTTAGGTTAGGTTAGGTTAGGTTAGGCTCAAATTTAACCAGGAGACTCCAAATTTCGTTTTCTCACATAAACTTGATCGTAAATCACTCTAATCCACGATAGGTTACAGTACCTGCAATTTGGGGAGGTTAGGTTAGGTTAGGTTAGGTTAGGTTAGGCTCAAATTTAACCAGGAGACTCCAAATTTCGTTTTCTCACATAAACTTGATCGTAAATCACTCTAATCCACGATAGGTTACAGTACCTGCAATTTGGGGAGGTTAGGTTAGGTTACGTTGGTTAGGTTAGGTTAGGTTAGGTTAGGTTAGGTTAGGCTCAAATTTAACCAGGAGACTCCAAATTTCGTTTTCTCACATAAACTTGATCGTAAATCACTCTAATCCACGATAGGTTACAGTACCTGCAATTTGGGGAGGTTAGGTTAGGTTACGTTGGTTAGGTTAGGTTAGGTTAGGTTAGGTTAGGTTAGGCTCAAATTTAACCAGGAGACTCCAAATTTCGTTTTCTCACATAAACTTGATCGTAAATCACTCTAATCCACGATAGGTTACAGTACCTGCAATTTGGGGAGGTTAGGTTAGGTTACGTTGGTTAGGTTAGGTTAGGTTAGGTTAGGTTAGGTTAGGCTCAAATTTAACCAGGAGACTCCAAATTTCGTTTTCTCACATAAACTTGATCGTAAATCACTCTAATCCACGATAGGTTACAGTACCTGCAATTTGGGGAGGTTAGGTTAGGTTACGTTGGTTAGGTTAGGTTAGGTTAGGTTAGGTTAGGTTAGGCTCAAATTTAACCAGGAGACTCCAAATTTCGTTTTCTCACATAAACTTGATCGTAAATCACTCTAATCCACGATAGGTTACAGTACCTGCAATTTGGGGAGGTTAGGTTAGGTTACGTTGGTTAGGTTAGGTTAGGTTAGGTTAGGTTAGGTTAGGTTAGGTTAGGCTCAAATTTAACCAGGAGACTCCAAATTTCGTTTTCTCACATAAACTTGATCGTAAATCACTCTAATCCACGATAGGTTACAGTACCTGCAATTTGGGGAGGTTAGGTTAGGTTACGTTGGTTAGGTTAGGTTAGGTTAGGTTAGGTTAGGTTAGGCTCAAATTTAACCAGGAGACTCCAAATTTCGTTTTCTCACATAAACTTGATCGTAAATCACTCTAATCCACGATAGGTTACAGTACCTGCAATTTGGGGAGGTTAGGTTAGGTTACGTTGGTTAGGTTAGGTTAGGTTAGGTTAGGTTAGGTTAGGTTAGGTTAGGCTCAAATTTAACCAGGAGACTCCAAATTTCGTTTTCTCACATAAACTTGATCGTAAATCACTCTAATCCACGATAAGTTACAGTACCTGCAATTTGGGGAGATTAGGTTAGGTTACGTTGGTTAGGTTAGGTTAGGTTAGGTTAGGTTAGGTTAGGCTCAAATTTAACCAGGAGACTCCAAATTTCGTTTTCTCACATAAACTTGATCGTAAATCACTCTAATCCACGATAGGTTACAGTACCTGCAATTTGGGGAGGTTAGGTTAGGTTACGTTGGTTAGGTTGGTTAGGTTAGGTTAGGTTAGGTTAGGTTAGGTTAGGCTCAAATTTAACCAGGAGACTCCAAATTTCGTTTTCTCACATAAACTTGATCGTAAATCACTCTAATCCACGATAGGTTACAGTACCTGCAATTTGGGGAGGTTAGGTTAGGTTACGTTGGTTAGGTTAGGTTAGGTTAGGTTAGGTTAGGTTAGGCTCAAATTTAACCAGGAGACTCCAAATTTCGTTTTCTCACATAAACTTGATCGTAAATCACTCTAATCCACGATAGGTTACAGTACCTGCAATTTGGGGAGGTTAGGTTAGGTTACGTTGGTTAGGTTAGGTTAGGTTAGGTTAGGTTAGGTTAGGTTAGGTTAGGTTAGGCTCAAATTTAACCAGGAGACTCCAAATTTCGTTTTCTCACATAAACTTGATCGTAAATCACTCTAATCCACGATAGGTTACAGTACCTGCAATTTGGGGAGGTTAGGTTAGGTTACGTTGGTTAGGTTAGGTTAGGTTAGGTTAGGTTAGGTTAGGCTCAAATTTAACCAGGAGACTCCAAATTTCGTTTTCTCACATAAACTTGATCGTAAATCACTCTAATCCACGATAGGTTACAGTACCTGCAATTTGGGGAGGTTAGGTTAGGTTACGTTGGTTAGGTTAGGTTAGGTTAGGTTAGGTTAGGTTAGGCTCAAATTTAACCAGGAGACTCCAAATTTCGTTTTCTCACATAAACTTGATCGTAAATCACTCTAATCCACGATAGGTTACAGTACCTGCAATTTGGGGAGGTTAGGTTAGGTTACGTTGGTTAGGTTAGGTTAGGTTAGGTTAGGTTAGGTTAGGCTCAAATTTAACCAGGAGACTCCAAATTTCGTTTTCTCACATAAACTTGATCGTAAATCACTCTAATCCACGATAGGTTACAGTACCTGCAATTTGGGGAGGTTAGGTTAGGTTACGTTGGTTAGGTTAGGTTAGGTTAGGTTAGGTTAGGTTAGGTTAGGTTAGGCTCAAATTTAACCAGGAGACTCCAAATTTCGTTTTCTCACATAAACTTGATCGTAAATCACTCTAATCCACGATAGGTTACAGTACCTGCAATTTGGGGAGGTTAGGTTAGGTTACGTTGGTTAGGTTAGGTTAGGTTAGGTTAGGTTAGGTTAGGCTCAAATTTAACCAGGAGACTCCAAATTTCGTTTTCTCACATAAACTTGATCGTAAATCACTCTAATCCACGATAGGTTACAGTACCTGCAATTTGGGGAGGTTAGGTTAGGTTACGTTGGTTAGGTTAGGTTAGGTTAGGTTAGGTTAGGTTAGGTTAGGTTAGGCTCAAATTTAACCAGGAGACTCCAAATTTCGTTTTCTCACATAAACTTGATCGTAAATCACTCTAATCCACGATAGGTTACAGTACCTGCAATTTGGGGAGTTTAGGTTAGGTTGCGTTGGTTAGGTTAGGTTAGGTTAGGTTAGGTTAGGTTATGTTAGGCTCAAATTTAACCAGGAGACTCCAAATTTCGTTTTCTCACATAAACTTGATCGTAAATCACTCTAATCCACGATAGGTTACAGTACCTGCAATTTGGGGAGGTTAGGTTAGGTTACGTTGGTTAGGTTAGGTTAGGTTAGGTTAGGTTAGGTTAGGCTCAAATTTAACCAGGAGACTCCAAATTTCGTTTTCTCACATAAACTTGATCGTAAATCACTCTAATCCACGATAGGTTACAGTACCTGCAATTTGGGGAGGTTAGGTTAGGTTACGTTGGTTAGGTTAGGTTAGGTTAGGTTAGGTTAGGTTAGGTTAGGTTAGGTTAGGCTCAAATTTAACCAGGAGACTCCAAATTTCGTTTTCTCACATAAACTTGATCGTAAATCACTCTAATCCACGATAGGTTACAGTACCTGCAATTTGGGGAGGTTAGGTTAGGTTACGTTGGTTAGGTTAGGTTAGGTTAGGTTAGGTTAGGTTAGGCTCAAATTTAACCAGGAGAATCCAAATTTCGTTTTCTCACATAAACTTGATCGTAAATCACTCTAATCCACGATAGGTTACAGTACCTGCAATTTGGGGAGGTTAGGTTAGGTTACGTTGGTTAGGTTAGGTTAGGTTAGGTTAGGTTAGGCTCAAATTTAACCAGGAGACTCCAAATTTCGTTTTCTCACATAAACTTGATCGTAAATCATTCTAATCCACGATAGGTTACAGTACCTGCAATTTGGGGAGGTTAGGTTAGGTTACGTTGGTTAGGTTAGGTTAGGTTAGGTTAGGTTAGGTTAGGTTAGGTTAGGCTCAAATTTAACCAGGAGACTCCAAATTTCGTTTTCTCACATAAACTTGATCGTAAATCACTCTAATCCACGATAGGTTACAGTACCTGCAATTTGGGGAGGTTAGGTTAGGTTACGTTGGTTAGGTTAGGTTAGGTTAGGTTAGGTTAGGTTAGGCTCAAATTTAACCAGGAGACTCCAAATTTCGTTTTCTCACATAAACTTGATCGTAAATCACTCTAATCCACGATAGGTTACAGTACCTGCAATTTGGGGAGGTTAGGTTAGGTTACGTTGGTTAGGTTAGGTTAGGTTAGGTTAGGTTAGGCTCAAATTTAACCAGGAGACTCCAAATTTCGTTTTCTCACATAAACTTGATCGTAAATCACTCTAATCCACGAAAGGTTACAGTACCTGCAATTTGGGGAGGTTAGGTTAGGTTACGTTGGTTAGGTTAGGTTAGGTTAGGTTAGGTTAGGTTAGGTTAGGTTAGGTTAGGCTCAAATTTAACCAGGAGACTCCAAATTTCGTTTTCTCACATAAACTTGATCGTAAATCACTCTAATCCACGATAGGTTACAGTACCTGCAATTTGGGGAGGTTAGGTTAGGTTACGTTGGTTAGGTTAGGTTAGGTTAGGTTAGGTTAGGTTAGGCTCAAATTTAACCAGGAGACTCCAAATTTCGTTTTCTCACATAAACTTGATCGTAAATCACTCTAATCCACGATAGGTTACAGTACCTGCAATTTGGGGAGGTTAGGTTAGGTTACGTTGGTTAGGTTAGGTTAGGTTAGGTTAGGTTAGGTTAGGTTAGGCTCAAATTTAATCAGGAGACTCCAAATTTCGTTTTCTCACATAAACTTGATCGTAAATCACTCTAATCCACGATAGGTTACAGTACCTGCAATTTGGGGAGGTTAGGTTAGGTTACGTTGGTTAGGTTAGGTTAGGTTAGGTTAGGTTAGGCTCAAATTTAACCAGGAGACTCCAAATTTCGTTTTCTCACATAAACTTGATCGTAAATCACTCTAATCCACGATAGGTTACAGTACCTGCAATTTGGGGAGGTTAGGTTAGGTTACGTTGGTTAGGTTAGGTTAGGTTAGGTTAGGTTAGGTTAGGCTCAAATTTAACCAGGAGACTCCAAATTTCGTTTTCTCACATAAACTTGATCGTAAATCACTCTAATCCACGATAGGTTACAGTACCTGCAATTTGGGGAGGTTAGGTTAGGTTACGTTGGTTAGGTTAGGTTAGGTTAGGTTAGGTTAGGTTAGGCTCAAATTTAACCAGGAGACTCCAAATTTCGTTTTCTCACATAAACTTGATCGTAAATCACTCTAATCCACGATAGGTTACAGTACCTGCAATTTGGGGAGGTTAGGTTAGGTTACGTTGGTTAGGTTAGGTTAGGTTAGGTTAGGCTCAAATTTAACCAGGAGACTCCAAATTTCGTTTTCTCACATAAACTTGATCGTAAATCACTCTAATCCACGATAGGTTACAGTACCTGCAATTTGGGGAGGTTAGGTTAGGTTACGTTGGTTAGGTTAGGTTAGGTTAGGTTAGGTTAGGTTAGGCTCAAATTTAACCAGGAGACTCCAAATTTCGTTTTCTCACATAAACTTGATCGTAAATCACTCTAATCCACGATAGGTTACAGTACCTGCAATTTGGGGAGGTTAGGTTAGGTTACGTTGGTTAGGTTAGGTTAGGTTAGGTTAGGTTAGGCTCAAATTTAACCAGGAGACTCCAAATTTCGTTTTCTCACATAAACTTGATCGTAAATCACTCTAATCCACGATAGGTTACAGTACCTGCAATTTGGGGAGGTTAGGTTAGGTTACGTTGGTTAGGTTAGGTTAGGTTAGGTTAGGTTAGGTTAGGTTAGGCTCAAATTTAACCAGGAGACTCCAAATTTCGTTTTCTCACATAAACTTGATCGTAAATCACTCTAATCCACGATAGGTTACAGTACCTGCAATTTGGGGAGGTTAGGTTAGGTTACGTTGGTTAGGTTAGGTTAGGTTAGGTTAGGTTAGGTTAGGCTCAAATTTAACCAGGAGACTCCAAATTTCGTTTTCTCACATAAACTTGATCGTAAATCACTCTAATCCACGATAGGTTACAGTACCTGCAATTTGGGGAGGTTAGGTTAGGTTACGTTAGGTTAGGTTAGGTTAGGTTAGGTTAGGTTAGGTTAGGCTCAAATTTAACCAGGAGACTCCAAATTTCGTTTTCTCACATAAACTTGATCGTAAATCACTCTAATCCACGATAGGTTACAGTACCTGCAATTTGGGGAGGTTAGGTTAGGTTACGTTGGTTAGGTTAGGTTAGGTTAGGTTAGGTTAGGTTAGGCTCAAATTTAACCAGGAGACTCCAAATTTCGTTTTCTCACATAAACTTGATCGTAAATCACTCTAATCCACGATAGGTTACAGTACCTGCAATTTGGGGAGGTTAGGTTAGGTTACGTTGGTTAGGTTAGGTTAGGTTAGGTTAGGTTAGGCTCAAATTTAACCAGGAGACTCCAAATTTCGTTTTCTCACATAAACTTGATCGTAAATCACTCTAATCCACGATAGGTTACAGTACCTGCAATTTGGGGAGGTTAGGTTAGGTTACGTTGGTTAGGTTAGGTTAGGTTAGGTTAGGTTAGGTTAGGTTAGGCTCAAATTTAACCAGGAGACTCCAAATTTCGTTTTCTCACATAAACTTGATCGTAAATCACTCTAATCCACGATAGGTTACAGTACCTGCAATTTGGGGAGGTTAGGTTAGGTTACGTTGGTTAGGTTAGGTTAGGTTAGGTTAGGTTAGGTTAGGTTAGGTTAGGCTCAAATTTAACCAGGAGACTCCAAATTTCGTTTTCTCACATAAACTTGATCGTAAATCACTCTAATCCACGATAGGTTACAGTACCTGCAATTTGGGGAGGTTAGGTTAGGTTACGTTGGTTAGGTTAGGTTAGGTTAGGTTAGGTTAGGTTAGGCTCAAATTTAACCAGGAGACTCCAAATTTCGTTTTCTCACATAAACTTGATCGTAAATCACTCTAATCCACGATAGGTTACAGTACCTGCAATTTGGGGAGGTTAGGTTAGGTTACGTTGGTTAGGTTAGGTTAGGTTAGGTTAGGTTAGGCTCAAATTTAACCAGGAGACTCCAAATTTCGTTTTCTCACATAAACTTGATCGTAAATCACTCTAATCCACGATAGGTTACAGTACCTGCAATTTGGGGAGGTTAGGTTAGGTTACGTTGGTTAGATTAGGTTAGGTTAGGTTAGGTTAGGTTAGGTTAGGTTAGGCTCAAATTTAACCAGGAGACTCCAAATTTCGTTTTCTCACATAAACTTGATCGTAAATCACTCTAATCCACGATAGGTTACAGTACCTGCAATTTGGGGAGGTTAGGTTAGGTTACGTTGGTTAGGTTAGGTTAGGTTAGGTTAGGTTAGGTTAGGCTCAAATTTAACCAGGAGACTCCAAATTTCGTTTTCTCACATAAACTTGATCGTAAATCACTCTAATCCACGATAGGTTACAGTACCTGCAATTTGGGGAGGTTAGGTTAGGTTACGTTGGTTAGGTTAGGTTAGGTTAGGTTAGGTTAGGTTAGGCTCAAATTTAACCAGGAGACTCCAAATTTCGTTTTCTCACATAAACTTGATCGTAAATCACTCTAATCCACGATAGGTTACAGTACCTGCAATTTGGGGAGGTTAGGTTAGGTTACGTTGGTTAGGTTAGGTTAGGTTAGGTTAGGTTAGGTTAGGCTCAAATTTAACCAGGAGACTCCAAATTTCGTTTTCTCACATAAACTTGATCGTAAATCACTCTAATCCACGATAGGTTACAGTACCTGCAATTTGGGGAGGTTAGGTTAGGTTACGTTGGTTAGGTTAGGTTAGGTTAGGTTAGGCTCAAATTTAACCAGGAGACTCCAAATTTCGTTTTCTCACATAAACTTGATCGTAAATCACTCTAATCCACGATAGGTTACAGTACCTGCAATTTGGGGAGGTTAGGTTAGGTTACGTTGGTTAGGTTAGGTTAGGTTAGGTTAGGTTAGGTTAGGCTCAAATTTAACCAGGAGACTCCAAATTTCGTTTTCTCACATAAACTTGATCGTAAATCACTCTAATCCACGATAGGTTACAGTACCTGCAATTTGGGGAGGTTAGGTTAGGTTACGTTGGTTAGGTTAGGTTAGGTTAGGTTAGGTTAGGTTAGGTTAGGCTCAAATTTAACCAGGAGACTCCAAATTTCGTTTTCTCACATAAACTTGATCGTAAATCACTCTAATCCACGATAGGTTACAGTACCTACAATTTGGGGAGGTTAGGTTAGGTTACGTTGGTTAGGTTAGGTTAGGTTAGGTTAGGTTAGGTTAGGCTCAAATTTAACCAGGAGACTCCAAATTTCGTTTTCTCACATAAACTTGATCGTAAATCACTCTAATCCACGATAGGTTACAGTACCTGCAATTTGGGGAGGTTAGGTTAGGTTACGTTGGTTAGGTTAGGTTAGGTTAGGTTAGGTTAGGTTAGGCTCAAATTTAACCAGGAGACTCCAAATTTCGTTTTCTCACATAAACTTGATCGTAAATCACTCTAATCCACGATAGGTTACAGTACCTGCAATTTGGGGAGGTTAGGTTAGGTTACGTTGGTTAGGTTAGGTTAGGTTAGGTTAGGTTAGGTTAGGCTCAAATTTAACCAGGAGACTCCAAATTTCGTTTTCTCACATAAACTTGATCGTAAATCACTCTAATCCACGATAGGTTACAGTACCTGCAATTTGGGGAGGTTAGGTTAGGTTACGTTGGTTAGGTTAGGTTAGGTTAGGTTAGGTTAGGTTAGGCTCAAATTTAACCAGGAGACTCCAAATTTCGTTTTCTCACATAAACTTGATCGTAAATCACTCTAATCCACGATAGGTTACAGTACCTGCAATTTGGGGAGGTTAGGTTAGGTTACGTTGGTTAGGTTAGGTTAGGTTAGGTTAGGTTAGGTTAGGCTCAAATTTAACCAGGAGACTCCAAATTTCGTTTTCTCACATAAACTTGATCGTAAATCACTCTAATCCACGAAAGGTTACAGTACCTGCAATTTGGGGAGGTTAGGTTAGGTTACGTTAGGTTAGGTTAGGTTAGGTTAGGTTAGGTTAGGTTAGGTTAGGCTCAAATTTAACCAGGAGACTCCAAATTTCGTTTTCTCACATAAACTTGATCGTAAATCACTCTAATCCACGATAGGTTACAGTACCTGCAATTTGGGGAGGTTAGGTTAGGTTACGTTGGTTAGGTTAGGTTAGGTTAGGTTAGGTTAGGTTAGGTTAGGTTAGGCTCAAATTTAACCAGGAGACTCCAAATTTCGTTTTCTCACATAAACTTGATCGTAAATCACTCTAATCCACGATAGGTTACAGTACCTGCAATTTGGGGAGGTTAGGTTAGGTTACGTTGGTTAGGTTAGGTTAGGTTAGGTTAGGTTAGGTTAGGCTCAAATTTAACCAGGAGACTCCAAATTTCGTTTTCTCACATAAACTTGATCGTAAATCACTCTAATCCACGATAGGTTACAGTACCTGCAATTTGGGGAGGTTAGGTTAGGTTACGTTAGGTTAGGTTAGGTTAGGTTAGGTTAGGTTAGGTTAGGTTAGGCTCAAATTTAACCAGGAGACTCCAAATTTCGTTTTCTCACATAAACTTGATCGTAAATCACTCTAATCCACCATACGTTACAGTACCTGCAATTTGGGGAGGTTAGGTTAGCTTACGTTGGTTAGGTTAGGTTAGGTTAGGTTAGGTTAGGTTAGGCTCAAATTTAACCAGGAGACTCCAAATTTCGTTTTCTCACATAAACTTGATCGTAAATCACTCTAATCCACGATAGGTTACAGTACCTGCAATTTGGGGAGGTTAGGTTAGGTTACGTTGGGTTAGGTTAGGTTAGGTTAGGTTAGGTTAGGTTAGGTTAGGTTAGGCTCAAATTTAACCAGGAGACTCCAAATTTCGTTTTCTCACATAAACTTGATCGTAAATCACTCTAATCCACGATAGGTTACAGTACCTGCAATTTGGGGAGGTTAGGTTAGGTTACGTTGGTTAGGTTAGGTTAGGTTAGGTTAGGTTAGGCTCAAATTTAACCAGGAGACTCCAAATTTCGTTTTCTCACATAAACTTGATCGTAAATCACTCTAATCCACGATAGGTTACAGTACCTGCAATTTGGGGAGGTTAGGTTAGGTTACGTTAGGTTAGGTTAGGTTAGGTTAGGTTAGGTTAGGTTAGGCTCAAATTTAACCAGGAGACTCCAAATTTCGTTTTCTCACATAAACTTGATCGTAAATCACTCTAATCCACGATAGGTTACAGTACCTGCAATTTGGGGAGGTTAGGTTAGGTTACGTTGGTTAGGTTAGGTTAGGTTAGGTTAGGTTAGGTTAGGCTCAAATTTAACCAGGAGACTCCAAATTTCGTTTTCTCACATAAACTTGATCGTAAATCACTCTAATCCACGATAGGTTACAGTACCTGCAATTTGGGGAGGTTAGGTTAGGTTACGTTGGTTAGGTTAGGTTAGGTTAGGTTAGGTTAGGTTAGGCTCAAATTTAACCAGGAGACTCCAAATTTCGTTTTCTCACATAAACTTGATCGTAAATCACTCTAATCCACGATAGGTTACAGTACCTGCAATTTGGGGAGGTTAGGTTAGGTTAGGTTAGGTTAGGTTAGGTTAGGCTCAAATTTAACCAGGAGACTCCAAATTTCGTTTTCTCACATAAACTTGATCGTAAATCACTCTAATCCACGATAGGTTACAGTACCTGCAATTTGGGGAGGTTAGGTTAGGTTACGTTGGTTAGGTTAGGTTAGGTTAGGTTAGGTTAGGTTAGGCTCAAATTTAACCAGGAGACTCCAAATTTCGTTTTCTCACATAAACTTGATCGTAAATCACTCTAATCCACGATAGGTTACAGTACCTGCAATTTGGGGAGGTTAGGTTAGGTTACGTTGGTTAGGTTAGGTTAGGTTAGGTTAGGTTAGGTTAGGCTCAAATTTAACCAGGAGACTCCAAATTTCGTTTTCTCACATAAACTTGATCGTAAATCACTCTAATCCACGATAGGTTACAGTACCTGCAATTTGGGGAGGTTAGGTTAGGTTACGTTGGTTAGGTTAGGTTAGGTTAGGTTAGGTTAGGTTAGGCTCAAATTTAACCAGGAGACTCCAAATTTCGTTTTCTCACATAAACTTGATCGTAAATCACTCTAATCCACGATAGGTTACAGTACCTGCAATTTGGGGAGGTTAGGTTAGGTTACGTTGGTTAGGTTAGGTTAGGTTAGGTTAGGTTAGGTTAGGCTCAAATTTAACCAGGAGACTCCAAATTTCGTTTTCTCACATAAACTTGATCGTAAATCACTCTAATCCACGATAGGTTACAGTACCTGCAATTTGGGGAGGTTAGGTTAGGTTACGTTGGTTAGGTTAGGTTAGGTTAGGTTAGGCTCAAATTTAACCAGGAGACTCCAAATTTCGTTTTCTCACATAAACTTGATCGTAAATCACTCTAATCCACGATAGGTTACAGTACCTGCAATTTGGGGAGGTTAGGTTAGGTTACGTTGGTTAGGTTAGGTTAGGTTAGGTTAGGTTAGGTTAGGCTCAAATTTAACCAGGAGACTCCAAATTTCGTTTTCTCACATAAACTTGATCGTAAATCACTCTAATCCACGATAGGTTACAGTACCTGCAATTTGGGGAGGTTAGGTTAGGTTACGTTGGTTAGGTTAGGTTAGGTTAGGTTAGGTTAGGTTAGGTTAGGTTAGGCTCAAATTTAACCAGGAGACTCCAAATTTCGTTTTCTCACATAAACTTGATCGTAAATCACTCTAATCCACGATAGGTTACAGTACCTGCAATTTGGGGAGGTTAGGTTAGGTTACGTTGGTTAGGTTAGGTTAGGTTAGGTTAGGTTAGGTTAGGCTCAAATTTAACCAGGAGACTCCAAATTTCGTTTTCTCACATAAACTTGATCGTAAATCACTCTAATCCACGATAGGTTACAGTACCTGCAATTTGGGGAGGTTAGGTTAGGTTACGTTGGTTAGGTTAGGTTAGGTTAGGTTAGGTTAGGTTAGGCTCAAATTTAACCAGGAGACTCCAAATTTCGTTTTCTCACATAAACTTGATCGTAAATCACTCTAATCCACGATAGGTTACAGTACCTGCAATTTGGGGAGGTTAGGTTAGGTTACGTTGGTTAGGTTAGGTTAGGTTAGGTTAGGTTAGGTTAGGCTCAAATTTAACCAGGAGACTCCAAATTTCGTTTTCTCACATAAACTTGATCGTAAATCACTCTAATCCACGATAGGTTACAGTACCTGCAATTTGGGGAGGTTAGGTTAGGTTACGTTGGTTAGGTTAGGTTAGGTTAGGTTAGGTTAGGTTAGGCTCAAATTTAACCAGGAGACTCCAAATTTCGTTTTCTCACATAAACTTGATCGTAAATCACTCTAATCCACGATAGGTTACAGTACCTGCAATTTGGGGAGGTTAGGTTAGGTTACGTTGGTTAGGTTAGGTTAGGTTAGGTTAGGTTAGGTTAGGCTCAAATTTAACCAGGAGACTCCAAATTTCGTTTTCTCACATAAACTTGATCGTAAATCACTCTAATCCACGATAGGTTACAGTACCTGCAATTTGGGGAGGTTAGGTTAGGTTACGTTGGTTAGGTTAGGTTAGGTTAGGTTAGGTTAGGTTAGGCTCAAATTTAACCAGGAGACTCCAAATTTCGTTTTCTCACATAAACTTGATCGTAAATCACTCTAATCCACGATAGGTTACAGTACCTGCAATTTGGGGAGGTTAGGTTAGGTTACGTTGGTTAGGTTAGGTTAGGTTAGGTTAGGTTAGGTTAGGCTCAAATTTAACCAGGAGACTCCAAATTTCGTTTTCTCACATAAACTTGATCGTAAATCACTCTAATCCACGATAGGTTACAGTACCTGCAATTTGGGGAGGTTAGGTTAGGTTACGTTGGTTAGGTTAGGTTAGGTTAGGTTAGGTTAGGTTAGGCTCAAATTTAACCAGGAGACTCCAAATTTCGTTTTCTCACATAAACTTGATCGTAAATCACTCTAATCCACGATAGGTTACAGTACCTGCAATTTGGGGAGGTTAGGTTAGGTTACGTTGGTTAGGTTAGGTTAGGTTAGGTTAGGTTAGGTTAGGCTCAAATTTAACCAGGAGACTCCAAATTTCGTTTTCTCACATAAACTTGATCGTAAATCACTCTAATCCACGATAGGTTACAGTACCTGCAATTTGGGGAGGTTAGGTTAGGTTACGTTGGTTAGGTTAGGTTAGGTTAGGTTAGGTTAGGTTAGGCTCAAATTTAACCAGGAGACTCCAAATTTCGTTTTCTCACATAAACTTGATCGTAAATCACTCTAATCCACGATAGGTTACAGTACCTGCAATTTGGGGAGGTTAGGTTAGGTTACGTTGGTTAGGTTAGGTTAGGTTAGGTTAGGTTAGGTTAGGCTCAAATTTAACCAGGAGACTCCAAATTTCGTTTTCTCACATAAACTTGATCGTAAATCACTCTAATCCACGATAGGTTACAGTACCTGCAATTTGGGGAGGTTAGGTTAGGTTACGTTGGTTAGGTTAGGTTAGGTTAGGTTAGGTTAGGTTAGGCTCAAATTTAACCAGGAGACTCCAAATTTCGTTTTCTCACATAAACTTGATCGTAAATCACTCTAATCCACGATAGGTTACAGTACCTGCAATTTGGGGAGGTTAGGTTAGGTTACGTTGGTTAGGTTAGGTTAGGTTAGGTTAGGTTAGGTTAGGCTCAAATTTAACCAGGAGACTCCAAATTTCGTTTTCTCACATAAACTTGATCGTAAATCACTCTAATCCACGATAGGTTACAGTACCTGCAATTTGGGGAGGTTAGGTTAGGTTACGTTGGTTAGGTTAGGTTAGGTTAGGTTAGGTTAGGTTAGGCTCAAATTTAACCAGGAGACTCCAAATTTCGTTTTCTCACATAAACTTGATCGTAAATCACTCTAATCCACGATAGGTTACAGTACCTGCAATTTGGGGAGGTTAGGTTAGGTTACGTTGGTTAGGTTAGGTTAGGTTAGGTTAGGTTAGGTTAGGCTCAAATTTAACCAGGAGACTCCAAATTTCGTTTTCTCACATAAACTTGATCGTAAATCACTCTAATCCACGATAGGTTACAGTACCTGCAATTTGGGGAGGTTAGGTTAGGTTACGTTGGTTAGGTTAGGTTAGGTTAGGTTAGGCTCAAATTTAACCAGGAGACTCCAAATTTCGTTTTCTCACATAAACTTGATCGTAAATCACTCTAATCCACGATAGGTTACAGTACCTGCAATTTGGGGAGGTTAGGTTAGGTTACGTTGGTTAGGTTAGGTTAGGTTAGGTTAGGTTAGGTTAGGCTCAAATTTAACCAGGAGACTCCAAATTTCGTTTTCTCACATAAACTTGATCGTAAATCACTCTAATCCACGATAGGTTACAGTACCTGCAATTTGGGGAGGTTAGGTTAGGTTACGTTGGTTAGGTTAGGTTAGGTTAGGTTAGGTTAGGTTAGGTTAGGTTAGGTTAGGCTCAAATTTAACCAGGAGACTCCAAATTTCGTTTTCTCACATAAACTTGATCGTAAATCACTCTAATCCACGATAGGTTACAGTACCTGCAATTTGGGGAGGTTAGGTTAGGTTACGTTGGTTAGGTTGGTTAGGTTAGGTTAGGTTAGGTTAGGTTAGGTTAGGCTCAAATTTAACCAGGAGACTCCAAATTTCGTTTTCTCACATAAACTTGATCGTAAATCACTCTAATCCACGATAGGTTACAGTACCTGCAATTTGGGGAGGTTAGGTTAGGTTACGTTGGTTAGGTTAGGTTAGGTTAGGTTAGGTTAGGTTAGGTTAGGTTAGGTTAGGCTCAAATTTAACCAGGAGACTCCAAATTTCGTTTTCTCACATAAACTTGATCGTAAATCACTCTAATCCACGATAGGTTACAGTACCTGCAATTTGGGGAGGTTAGGTTAGCTTACGTTGGTTAGGTTAGGTTAGGTTAGGTTAGGTTAGGTTAGGCTCAAATTTAACCAGGAGACTCCAAATTTCGTTTTCTCACATAAACTTGATCGTAAATCACTCTAATCCACGATAGGTTACAGTACCTGCAATTTGGGGAGGTTAGGTTAGGTTACGTTGGTTAGGTTAGGTTAGGTTAGGTTAGGTTAGGTTAGGTTAGGTTAGGCTCAAATTTAACCAGGAGACTCCAAATTTCGTTTTCTCACATAAACTTGATCGTAAATCACTCTAATTAACGATAGGTTACAGTACCTGCAATTTGGGGAGGTTAGGTTAGGTTACGTTGGTTAGGTTAGGTTAGGTTAGGTTAGGTTAGGTTAGGTTAGGTTAGGTTAGGCTCAAATTTAACCAGGAGACTCCAAATTTCGTTTTCTCACATAAACTTGATCGTAAATCACTCTAATCCACGATAGGTTACAGTACCTGCAATTTGGGGAGGTTAGGTTAGGTTACGTTGGTTAGGTTAGGTTAGGTTAGGTTAGGTTAGGTTAGGCTCAAATTTAACCAGGAGACTCCAAATTTCGTTTTCTCACATAAACTTGATCGTAAATCACTCTAATCCACGATAGGTTACAGTACCTGCAATTTGGGGAGGTTAGGTTAGGTTACGTTGGTTAGGTTAGGTTAGGTTAGGTTAGGTTAGGTTAGGCTCAAATTTAACCAGGAGACTCCAAATTTCGTTTTCTCACATAAACTTGATCGTAAATCACTCTAATCCACGATAGGTTACAGTACCTGCAATTTGGGGAGGTTAGGTTAGGTTACGTTGGTTAGGTTAGGTTAGGTTAGGTTAGGTTAGGTTAGGCTCAAATTTAACCAGGAGACTCCAAATTTCGTTTTCTCACATAAACTTGATCGTAAATCACTCTAATCCACGATAGGTTACAGTACCTGCAATTTGGGGAGGTTAGGTTAGGTTACGTTGGTTAGGTTAGGTTAGGTTAGGTTAGGTTAGGTTAGGCTCAAATTTAACCAGGAGACTCCAAATTTCGTTTTCTCACATAAACTTGATCGTAAATCACTCTAATCCACGATAGGTTACAGTACCTGCAATTTGGGGAGGTTAGGTTAGGTTACGTTGGTTAGGTTAGGTTAGGTTAGGTTAGGTTAGGTTAGGCTCAAATTTAACCAGGAGACTCCAAATTTCGTTTTCTCACATAAACTTGATCGTAAATCACTCTAATCCACGATAGGTTACAGTACCTGCAATTTGGGGAGGTTAGGTTAGGTTACGTTAGGTTAGGTTAGGTTAGGTTAGGTTAGGTTAGGTTAGGCTCAAATTTAACCAGGAGACTCCAAATTTCGTTTTCTCACATAAACTTGATCGTAAATCACTCTAATCCACGATAGGTTACAGTACCTGCAATTTGGGGAGGTTAGGTTAGGTTACGTTGGTTAGGTTAGGTTAGGTTAGGTTAGGTTAGGTTAGGTTAGGCTCAAATTTAACCAGGAGACTCCAAATTTCGTTTTCTCACATAAACTTGATCGTAAATCACTCTAATCCACGATAGGTTACAGTACCTGCAATTTGGGGAGGTTAGGTTAGGTTACGTTGGTTAGGTTAGGTTAGGTTAGGTTAGGCTCAAATTTAACCAGGAGACTCCAAATTTCGTTTTCTCACATAAACTTGATCGTAAATCACTCTAATCCACGATAGGTTACAGTACCTGCAATTTGGGGAGGTTAGGTTAGGTTACGTTGGTTAGGTTAGGTTAGGTTAGGTTAGGTTAGGCTCAAATTTAACCAGGAGACTCCAAATTTCGTTTTCTCACATAAACTTGATCGTAAATCACTCTAATCCACGATAGGTTACAGTACCTGCAATTTGGGGAGGTTAGGTTAGGTTACGTTGGTTAGGTTAGGTTAGGTTAGGTTAGGTTAGGTTAGGTTAGGCTCAAATTTAACCAGGAGACTCCAAATTTCGTTTTCTCACATAAACTTGATCGTAAATCACTCTAATCCACGATAGGTTACAGTACCTGCAATTTGGGGAGGTTAGGTTAGGTTACGTTGGTTAGGTTAGGTTAGGTTAGGTTAGGTTAGGTTAGGCTCAAATTTAACCAGGAGACTCCAAATTTCGTTTTCTCACATAAACTTGATCGTAAATCACTCTAATCCACGATAGGTTACAGTACCTGCAATTTGGGGAGGTTAGGTTAGGTTACGTTGGTTAGGTTAGGTTAGGTTAGGTTAGGTTAGGTTAGGCTCAAATTTAACCAGGAGACTCCAAATTTCGTTTTCTCACATAAACTTGATCGTAAATCACTCTAATCCACGATAGGTTACAGTACCTGCAATTTGGGGAGGTTAGGTTAGGTTACGTTGGTTAGGTTAGGTTAGGTTAGGTTAGGTTAGGTTAGGCTCAAATTTAACCAGGAGACTCCAAATTTCGTTTTCTCACATAAACTTGATCGTAAATCACTCTAATCCACGATAGGTTACAGTACCTGCAATTTGGGGAGGTTAGGTTAGGTTACGTTGGTTAGGTTAGGTTAGGTTAGGTTAGGTTAGGTTAGGCTCAAATTTAACCAGGAGACTCCAAATTTCGTTTTCTCACATAAACTTGATCGTAAATCACTCTAATCCACGATAGGTTACAGTACCTGCAATTTGGGGAGGTTAGGTTAGGTTACGTTGGTTAGGTTAGGTTAGGTTAGGTTAGGTTAGGCTCAAATTTAACCAGGAGACTCCAAATTTCGTTTTCTCACATAAACTTGATCGTAAATCACTCTAATCCACGATAGGTTACAGTACCTGCAATTTGGGGAGGTTAGGTTAGGTTACGTTGGTTAGGTTAGGTTAGGTTAGGTTAGGTTAGGTTAGGCTCAAATTTAACCAGGAGACTCCAAATTTCGTTTTCTCACATAAACTTGATCGTAAATCACTCTAATCCACGATAGGTTACAGTACCTGCAATTTGGGGAGGTTAGGTTAGGTTACGTTGGTTAGGTTAGGTTAGGTTAGGCTCAAATTTAACCAGGAGACTCCAAATTTCGTTTTCTCACATAAACTTGATCGTAAATCACTCTAATCCACGATAGGTTACAGTACCTGCAATTTGGGGAGGTTAGGTTAGGTTACGTTAGGTTAGGTTAGGTTAGGTTAGGTTAGGTTAGGCTCAAATTTAACCAGGAGACTCCAAATTTCGTTTTCTCACATAAACTTGATCGTAAATCACTCTAATCCACGATAGGTTACAGTACCTGCAATTTGGGGAGGTTAGGTTAGGTTACGTTGGTTAGGTTAGGTTAGGTTAGGTTAGGTTAGGTTAGGTTAGGTTAGGCTCAAATTTAACCAGGAGACTCCAAATTTCGTTTTCTCACATAAACTTGATCGTAAATCACTCTAATCCACGATAGGTTACAGTACCTGCAATTTGGGGAGGTTAGGTTAGGTTACGTTGGTTAGGTTAGGTTAGGTTAGGTTAGGTTAGGTTAGGTTAGGCTCAAATTTAACCAGGAGACTCCAAATTTCGTTTTCTCACATAAACTTGATCGTAAATCACTCTAATCCACGATAGGTTACAGTACCTGCAATTTGGGGAGGTTAGGTTAGGTTACGTTGGTTAGGTTAGGTTAGGTTAGGTTAGGTTAGGTTAGGTTAGGCTCAAATTTAACCAGGAGACTCCAAATTTCGTTTTCTCACATAAACTTGATCGTAAATCACTCTAATCCACGATAGGTTACAGTACCTGCAATTTGGGGAGGTTAGGTTAGGTTACGTTGGTTAGGTTTAGTTAGGTTAGGTTAGGTTAGGCTCAAATTTAACCAGGAGACTCCAAATTTCGTTTTCTCACATAAACTTGATCGTAAATCACTCTAATCCACGATAGGTTACAGTACCTGCAATTTGGGGAGGTTAGGTTAGGTTACGTTGGTTAGGTTAGGTTAGGTTAGGTTAGGTTAGGTTAGGCTCAAATTTAACCAGGAGACTCCAAATTTCGTTTTCTCACATAAACTTGATCGTAAATCACTCTAATCCACGATAGGTTACAGTACCTGCAATTTGGGGAGGTTAGGTTAGGTTACGTTGGTTAGGTTAGGTTAGGTTAGGTTAGGTTAGGTTAGGTTAGGCTCAAATTTAACCAGGAGACTCCAAATTTCGTTTTCTCACATAAACTTGATCGTAAATCACTCTAATCCACGATAGGTTACAGTACCTGCAATTTGGGGAGGTTAGGTTAGGTTACGTTGGTTAGGTTAGGTTAGGTTAGGTTAGGTTAGGTTAGGTTAGGCTCAAATTTAACCAGGAGACTCCAAATTTCGTTTTCTCACATAAACTTGATCGTAAATCACTCTAATCCACGATAGGTTACAGTACCTGCAATTTGGGGAGGTTAGGTTAGGTTACGTTGGTTAGGTTAGGTTAGGTTAGGTTAGGCTCAAATTTAACCAGGAGACTCCAAATTTCGTTTTCTCACATAAACTTGATCGTAAATCACTCTAATCCACGATAGGTTACAGTACCTGCAATTTGGGGAGGTTAGGTTAGGTTACGTTGGTTAGGTTAGGTTAGGTTAGGTTAGGTTAGGTTAGGCTCAAATTTAACCAGGAGACTCCAAATTTCGTTTTCTCACATAAACTTGATCATAAATCACTTTAATCCACGAAAGGTTACATTACCTGCAATTTCGGGAGGTTAGGTTACGTTAGGTTAGGTTAAGTTAAGCTCAATTTTGACCAGGAGACTCCAAATTTCGTTTTCTCACATAAACTTGATCGTAAATCACTTTAATCGACGATAGGTTACATTACCTGCAATATGGTGAGGTTAGGTTAGGTTACGTTAGGTTAGGTTAGGTTAGGATTGGTTAGGTTAGGTTAGGTTACTCTCAAATTTAACCAGGAGACTCCAATTTGGTTTTCTCACATAAACTTGATCGTAAATCACTTTAATCCACGATAGGTTACATTACCTACAATTTGGGGAGGTTAGGTTACGTTAGGTTAAGTTAGTTTAGGTTAGGTTAGGTTAAGCTCAAATTTGACCAGGAGACTCCAAATTTCGTTTTCTCACATAAACTTGATCGTAAATTACTTTAACCCACGATAGGTTACATTACCTGCAAATTGGGGAGGTTAGGTTAGGATACTTTAGGTTAGGTTAGGTTAGCTTAGGTTAGGTTAGGTTAGGTTAGGTTAGGCTCAAATTTGACCAGGAGACTCCAAAATCGTTTTCTCACATAAACTTGATCGTAAATCACTTTAATCCACGATAGGTTACATTACATGCAATTTGGGGAGGTTAGGTCAGGTTACGTTTGGTTAGGTTAGGTTAGGTTAGGTTAGGTTAGGTTAGGCTAGGCTCAAATTTGACCAGGAGACTCCAAATTTCGTTTTGTCACATAAACTTGATCGTAAATCACTTTAATCCACAATAGGATACATTACCTGCAATTTGGAGAGGTTAGGTTAGGTTACATTAGGTTAGGTTAGGTTAGGTTAGTTTAGGTTAGGTTAGGCTAAAATTTGACCAGGAGACTCCAAATTTCGCTTTCTCACATAAACTTGATCGTAAATCACTTTAATCCACGATAGGTTACATTACCTGCAATTTGGGGATGTTTGGTTAGGTTACGTTAGGTTAGGTTAGGTTGTTAGGTTAGGTTAGGTTAGTTTTGTTAGGTTAGGCTCAAATTTGACAAGGAGACTACAAATTTCGTTTTCTCACATAAACTTGATCGTAAATCACTTTAAACCACGAAAGGTTACATTACCTGATATTTGGGGAGGTTAGGTTACGTTAGGTTAGGTTAGGTTAGGCTCAAAATTTACCAGGAGACTCCAAATTTCGTTTAATCACATAAACTTGATCTTAAATCATTTTAATCCACGATAGGTTACATTACCAGCAATTTTGGGAGGTTAGGTTAGGTTAGGTTAGGTTAGGTTAGGTTAGGTTAGGTTAGGTTAGGCTCAAATTTGACCAGGAGACTCAAAATTTTGTTTTCTCACATAAACTTCATCGTAAATCACATTCATCCACGATAGGTTACATTACCTGCAAATTCTGGAAAGTTAGGTTAGGTTACGTTAGGTTAGGATAGGTTAGGTTAGGTAAGGTTAGGTTAGGCTGAAATTTTACCAGGAGACTCTAAATTTCGTTTTCTCACATAAACATGATCGTAAATCACTTTAATCCCCGATAGGTTACATTACCTGCAATTTGGGGATGTTAGGTTAGGTAACGTTAGGTTACGTTAGTTTAGGTTAGGTTAGGTTAGGTTAGGTTAGGTTAGGTTAGGCTCAAATTTAACCAGGAGACTCAAAATTTCGTTTTCTCACATAAACTTGACCGAAAATCACTTTAATCCACGATAGGTTACATTACCTGCAATTTGGGTATGTTAGGTTAGGTTACGTTAGGTTAGGTTAGGTTAGGTTAGGTTAGTCTCAAATTTGACCAGGAGACTCCAAATTTCGTTTTCTCGCATAAGCTTGATCGTAAATCACTTTAATCCACGATAGGTTACATTACCTGCAATTTGGCGAGGTTAGGTTAGGTTACGTTAGGTTAGGTTAGGTTAGGTTACCTTAGGTTAGGTTAGGTTAGGCTCAAATTTGACCAGGAGACTCCAAATTTCGTTTTCTCACATAAACGTGATCATAAATCACTTTAATCCACGATAGGTTACATTACATGCAATTTAGGGAGGTTAGGTTAGGTTAGGTTAGGTTAGATTATGATAGGTTTGGTTACGTTAGGTTAGGCTCAAATTTGACCAGCAGACTCCAAATTTCGTTTCCTCACATATACTTGATCTGAAATCACTTCATTCCAGGATAGGTTACATTATATGCAAATTGGGGAGGTTAGTTTAGTTTAGGTTAGGTTATGATAGGCTCGAATTTGATCAGGAGACTCCAAATTTCGTTTTCTCACATAAACTTGTTCGTAAATCACTTTAATTCACGATAGGTTACATTACCTGCAATTTGGAGAGGTTAGTTTAGGATACGTTAGGTTAGGATACGTTAGGTTAGGTTAGGTTAGGTTAGGTTAGGCTTAAATTTGACCAGGAAACTCCAAATTTCGTTTTCTCACATAAACTTGATCGTAAATCACTTTAATCCACGATAGGTTACATTACCTGCAATTTGGGGAGGTTAGGTTATGATACGTTAGGTTACGTTAGGTTAGGTTAGGTTAGGCTCAAATTTGACCAGGAGACTCCAATTCTCGTTTTGTCACATAAACTTGATCGTAAATCACTTTAATCCACGATAGGTTATATTAACTGCAATTTGGGGAGGTTACGTTAGGTTACGTTAGGTTAGGTTAGGTTAGGTTAGGTTAGGCTCAAATTTCACCAGGAGACTCCAAATTTCGTTTTCTCACAAAAACTTGATCGTAAATCACTTTAATCCACGATAGGTTACATTACCTGCAATTTGGAGAGATTAGGTTAGGTTAGATAAGGATAGATTAGGTTAGGTTAGGTCAGGTTAGGCTCAAATTTGACCAGGAGTCTCCAATTTTCGTTTTCTCACATAAACTTGATCGTAAATCACTTTAATCCTTGATAGGTTACATTACCTGTATTTTGGGGAGATTAGGTTAGGTTAGGTTAGGTTAGGTTAGGTTAGGTTATTTTACGTTAGGTTAGGTTAGGTTAGGTTAGGCTCAAATTTGACCAGGAGACTCCAAATTTCGTTTTCTCACATAAACTTGATCGTAAATCACTTTAATCCGCGACAGGTTACATTACCTGCAATTTGGGGAGGTTAGGTTAGGTTAGGTTAGGTTTGGTCAGGTTAAGTTTGGTTAATTTAGGTTAGGATCAAATTTGACCAGGAGACTCCAAATTTCGTTTTCTCACATAAACTTGATCGTAAATCACTTTAATCCACGATAGCTTACATTACATGCAAATTGTGGAGGTTAGGTTAGGTTTGGTTAGGTTAGGTTAGGTTAGGTTAGGTTAGGTTAGGTTAGGTGAGGCTCAAATTTGACAAGGAGACTCCAAATTTCGTTTTCTCACATAAACTTGATCGTAAATCACTTTAATCCACGATAGGTTACATTACCTGCTACTTAGGGAGGTTAGGTTAGCTTACGTAAGTTTAGGTTAGGTTAGGTTAGGTTAGGTTGGGCTCAAATTTGACCATGAGACTCCAAAGTTGGTTTCTCACATAAACTTGATCATAAATCACTTTAATCCACGATAGGTTCATTACCTGCAATTTGGGGAGGTTAGGTTAGGTTACGTTAGGTTACGTTTTGTTAGTTTAGGATAGGTTAGGCTCAAATTTGACCAGGAGACTCAAATTTTCGTTTTCTCACATAAACTTCATCGTAAATAACTTTAATCCACAATAAGTTACATAACCTAAGGTTGCGTTAGTTTAAATTAGGTTAGGTTAGATTAGCTTAGGTTAGGTTAGGCTCAAATTTGAACAGGAGACTCCAAATTTCGTTTTCTCACATAAACTTGATCGTAAATCACTTTAATCCACGATAGGTTACATTACCTGCAATTTGGGGAGGTTAGGTTAGGTTACGTTAGGTTAGGTTAGGTTAGGTTAGGTTAGCTTATGTTAGGTTAGGCTCAAATCTGACCAGGAGACTCCAAATTTCGTTTTCTCACATAAATTTGATCGTAAATCACTTTAATCCACGATAGGTTACATTACATGCAATTTGGGGAGGTTAGGTTAGGATACGTTAGGTTAGGTAAGGTTAGGTTATTTTAGGTTAGGTTAGGCTCAAATTTGACCAGGAGACTCCAAATTTCGTTTTCTCACATAAACTTGATCGTAAATCACTTTAATCCACGAAAAGTTACATTACCTGCAATTTGGGGAGGGTAGGTTAGGTTAGGTTAGGTTAGGTTCGGTTAGGTTAGGCTCAAATTTGACCAGGAGACTCCAAATTTCGTTTTCTCACATAAACTTGATCGTAAATCACTTTAATCCACGATAAGTTACATTACCTGCAATTTGGTGAGGTTAGGTTAGGTTACGTTAGGTTAGGTTAGGCTAGGTTATGTTAGGTTAGCTTAGGTTAGGTTAGGCTCAAATTTTAAAAGGAGACTCCAAATTTCGTTTTTTCACATAAACTTGATTGTAAATCACTTTAATCCACGATAGGTTACATTACCTGCAATTTGGGGAGGTTAGGTTAGGTTAATTTAGGTTAGGTTAGCTTAGCTTAGCTTAGGTTAGGTTAGGCTCAAATTTGACCAGGAGACTCCAAATTTCGTTTTCTCACATAAGCTTGATCCTAAATTACTTTAATCCACGATAGGTCACATTACATACAATTTGGGGAGGTAAGGTTAGGTTACGTTAGGTTAGGTTAGATTATTTTAGGTTAGGCTCAAATTTGACCAGGAGACTCCAAATTTCGTTTTCTCACATAAACTTGATCGTAAATCACTTTAATCCACGATAAGTTACATTCCCTGGAATTTGGGGAGGTTAGGTTAGGTTAGGTTAGGTTAGGTTCGATTAGGTTAGGCTCAAATTTGAGGAGGAGACTCCAAATTTCGTTTTCTCACATAAACTTGATCGTAAATCACTTTAATCCACGATAGGTTACATTACATGCAATTTGGGTAGGTTAGGTCAGGTTAGGTTAGATTAGATTAGGTTAGGTTAGGCTCAAATTTGACCAGGAGACTCCAAATTTCGTTTTCTCACATAAACTTGATCGTAAATCACTTTAATCCACGAGAGGTTACATTATCTGCAATTTGGGGAGGTTAGGTTAGGTTACGTTAGGTTAGGTTAGGTTAGTTTAGGTTAGGTTACGTTAGGCTCAAATTTGACCAGGAGACTCCAAATTTAGTTTTTTTCAAATAAACTTGATCGTAAATCACTTTAATCCGCGATAGGTTACATTGCATGCAATTTGGGTAGGTTAGGTCAGGTTAGGTTAGGTTAGGTTAGGTTAGGTTAGGCTCAAATTTGACAAGGAGACTCCAATTTTCGTTTTCTCACATAAACTTGATCGTCAATCACTTTAACTCATGATAGGTTACATTACCTGCAATTTGGGGAGGTTAGGTTAGGTTGCGTTAGGTTAGGTTAGGTTAGATTAGGTTAGGTTAGGTTAGGCTCAAATTTGACCAGGAGACTCCAAATTTCGTTTTCTCACATAAACTTGATCGTAAATCACTTTAATCCACGATAGGTTACATTACATGTATTTTGGAGAAGTTAGGTTACGTTAGGTTAGGTTAGGTTAGGCTCAAATTTTACCAGGAGACTCCAAATTTCGTTTTCTCACATAAACTTGATCGTAAATCACTTTAATCCACGATAGGTTACATTACCTGCAATTTGGGGAGGTTAGGTTAGGTTAGGTTAGGTTAGGTTAGGTTAGGCTGAAATTTGACCAGGAGACTCCAATTTTCGTTTTCTCACATAAACTTGATCGTAAATCACTTTAATCAACAATAGGTTAC